>NC_072401.2:10600000-10840000 GCF_028858775.2 Pan troglodytes | reverse complement strand
TCCTGACCTCGTTATCCGCCCACCTCGGCCTCCCAAAGCCATTGCATCAATGTTTAAGTTTCCAATGAAATGCCCTTCAGCTCCAATGGGGGTGTTATATTCCACTATACCCCTTTTTATTTTTATTTGGAGATAGAGTTTTGCTCTTGCTGTGAAGGCTGGAGTGCAACGGCTCAATCTCAGCTCACTGCAACCTCTACCTCCCAGATTCAAGTGATTCTCCTGCCTCAGCCTCCCAAGTAGCTGGGATTACAGGAGCCCGCCACCATTGCCCAGCCAATTTTTTTTTGTATTTAGTAGACATGGGTTTCACCATGTTGGTCAGGCTGGTGTGGAACTCCTGATCTCAGGTGATCCACCCACCTCAGCTTCCCAAAGTGCTGGGATTACAGGCGTAAGCCACCGTACCCAGCCGCCTTTTTAATGCATGAACCATACATGAGACTTAAGGGTTCTAACAAGTTGAGGACCAACAGCCAATTTCATATGCCAGGTAATGTAAACTAAGGCTCTATCTACGGGACCATGGGATGATTCAAAACATGGTGACATCTAATTGTTTCCAACTTACATCATCTGAGCAGTGCTTAGCACTCTCACATGCTGTGTTCCTGAAGGAAACAGGGAAACCCGCTACATAGTCCCAGACTACCCCAGATCTTGTCCCACAATACACTCCTAATTGGGATTTCCAGGAATATGTGTTTTGGGAGGAAAGATTCAGACTGGCTCTTTTATGATGTTTATCTTTAAGTGACACACAATATAGAGTGTCTTCTAAACCTGGGTCTTCCCAGTTTTAGAATTTCCCAGTTTTAGAATTTCCACAGTAACCAAGAGACCTCTTTTGAGCCAGTTATTGAACAACACTCACCAGACCACAAGTGTTTCAAGAGATCCTACTGGGGATGTGGTTTATTGATGTGTAGGGACTGGGAATGAGCTCCTTGCTCTTCTACTTTGCTGCTGAAGTGAAGTACCCATGCCCAGTTTTAGACAGAATAGGACTCTTCTGTTCAAATACAGAGCTCAGAGAGCAAGATGGGATGGCTACAACCTTCCTGTTCATTTTTACTGTAAGATTTTCTTCACCCTTATACCAAAAAAGAACGAAGTTTCATCTTCACTTTGTCACAGCATCAAGACAACCATTCACCAGCAATAGGAACAAGGATTGAGACAAGTAATGAAGATGAAAACCCAAAGTGAAGGAAGTTAAACATGCCCCAATTGTTGCATGACTAATGAGATAGCAGCAAAGATCAACATAAAAAGACTAGAAGCAGTTTACTAGAAAGTACCACACAGAGCACCCTGGAGTCATATGGGCTCATCCATGAGGACCATGAAGATTGTAAGTACACACCCTGAATTCTTAGCTTTACTGCCAGAATAAGATGCCCACATCCCCAGACTTCCCGGCTGGCCAGGGAGCTCCCTGTGTTTCGGAAGCCTGCTTCTCAGTGTGAAGGATGAGGGGTTCTATGTCTTCTTGAGCTTCCTTCAGTCAGTCTGTTTGCGAGCTGCAGGGTGGCTAAGAAAGCAATTCATTATGAGAAGACCTGGAGTTGTTTATTTTCCTCTTATTACCATCTCCTACAACCTCTGACCTGATGCCATCAGGAAAGCTTTCCAAGAAAAAGCCAAACCAAAGCTAATGGCTGGAAAGCATTATCAATAGCTGCCTCTTCCACCCAGAAAGTGCCACTGACTTACAGTGTTTGGCTAAGCATCAGTGAACCGTAGCAGCGTGGCACCATGCAACTATAAAGGTTTTGGAATTTCACTCCAGGCCTCCTAGATGGGCCCTAGATACCCAGTGAGAAGGCACAATATTGCCCATGATGATGACCATCCCGTACCTGTCTGCAACAATTTTTATTCATTCCAAAGGAATCCAGAGATAAGCTACAACATACCTCCACCTCTAACCTTCTAGTATTCAAATTCCTGTGGGAAATTTTCAGGAGCAGCACCAAAGACATCAGAACTTGGGAGGAAATAGATATACATTATGACCTTCAATCCTGAACATCCCCACCAAGTAAAGAACGGAAACATTTCCAGAAAGAGCCTCTTTAACACATATGGACATGTTTTATATTCACTACAAGAACCCAAAGGACAAAGAGACTAGCCACTTAGAGTAACTTTAACAAAATCTTACTCAATGAAAAGTGTTAATTTAAATCAAGAGACTGATGTATATAGAGTTCATATCCTCAAAGTTATGGGAGCAGGCATTAGGCAAATAATATAAGACAAATATTTAGCCAAAAAATACTACATAAAAATATGTGAAATTAATGCTATAAAGAATATGGCTGAAGACCACAGGGAGATTTTCTGATGACCAGAGAAAAATCAAAAGGCTAAAATAAGGAGGACGAGAGAACAGAATGTATTTGCTTTGATCATTGCAACAAGCCCCTCCTCCTGGCCCTGTGAAGTACAGGTAGGGACATTCAGGCATTTGGGTTCATGGCACCCTCCATGACCCTGGACGTGGAGTTTGAACACCTATAGACCCTGCCCTGCTCAGACAGCCCATGAAACTGTCCCAGTTATCCAAATCACTATAAGAAATAGCAGTAAACCGTTCTCTACATTGCATATTTAGGAAATAATTTGTTACCATCAATATAAAATATCATCCTTATCCTGGATTGTCCAGGGAGACCACTGTCAGAAAAGTGATTAAAGAGGAAGTAGAACAGGGAGGGGGAAATGGAGATGACAATCAGATTAATATGAGCCGATTCTCTAGCCAAAGGGAGTCCTGCCTCTCACTGACATCGAACAAGGTCTCCACACTGAAAGATACATACGGAGCCATGAGGCAAGGAATGCAAGGGTCTCTAAAACTGGGTAAAGAGAGGGAACAAATCAATTCACAGAGCAGCCAGAAGGAAACACCACCTTGCCAACAACGTTCATTTTCTCCAAGTGACCCCATTTCCAATTTGCTAACCTCTTGAATTAAGAAAATTTTATGCCCCTAACTCAATACTTATTCATGATGGCACGATAGGAAATAAAGAACCTACCTGTTTGAAAATTGAAAGTCTAAGTTCAACATTCAGGGTTGTCCACAATAAGGTGTTCTTAACCTTGTATTACTAACAAAAGTCCTCATAACTTTACCTGGAAACACTAAGTGAGAAGAAAAATACAATAAAAATCCCCACATATCCTCTTAGCATCCCAGTGTAGACATGTGCGAGTCATATTATGGACACATTTGTACACATTTAAGTGTCAAATACATAGGCACAACTGCCTTAATATAGACTGATACATAAAGAAAAAATAGATTTCCTATGAAAGAAACAAAATAGATTTCCTATGAAAGAAATGGAATAGACCATGAAATATCTTCCTCCTGTATTCTGCCACCAACTAAAGTAGAAATACACCAATTGTATGCTAATTATTCCAAACAATATCTTAAAAACACATTTTTCCAAATGACACTCTTCCCAATCAACTAAGTGGATTGACTTAGACAACCCAACGCATTCTCAAATTCTCCATCCTAGAGAAGCTCCTCTTTCACAGTGGAGCACGAGATTGCTGCTATTTATCAGCAGTCAATCTGCACAGCTCCCAAGAGGAAGAACATTTCTCACCAAGCACCCGCTATAGCAAGCTCTTCCTGACCAACAGCTGTGAATCTCTCAGGCTCTTAGAGTCACACTTGCTTAAAATATATATATATATATTAACACAAAGTACAAATGTTGGAAGGTTAACAGTTGTGACCCCTAGGAGCTTGGCAGGCCCAACACTCCCACCCGTGATGATGGGAATTATTTCAGAATCCTCATTCTTAAATACTATCGAGCCTTCCTGCCCAGAGAAGGTGTGGTTGTGACCATGATCAGCAATACCCCTCAGTTTTCTCAGGCAGCATTCACTTTGTACCGAAGGCATCAAAGAGAATGACAAGCTTCCAGTACCATGTGCTCTGCGTTTACTCCTTCACCTCCTCTGGGTGAGTTTCCAAGGAGCTCTACCTACCATGGACTTGAGAAACTGCCAGAGCAGATTTCAGTCACCACAAGCAGCTACCTGATACATTAAGGGTAAGCTGACTCTGCAGAGTCTATTCTGTTTAACTGTCCAAGGGAAGAGAAAGAATCCGGGCAGAGCTCCATGTGAGTGTAGGTTGCATAATTAACATCAGTTCCCAGGCATTGGGGAGGAGTATTTTCCAAACTGGCTGGGGTCTTTGAGGTGGAAATAGAAAATATTAGTCCATTAGTGCTTCTCAACCCGATAAGCCCCTGTACACAGGGCTCAGGCACATCAATCAGGGTCAGCATACCAGCTTTACCATAGCTATCACGGCACATGTTCACGTCCAGTCATAAAAAAGGTTTGCTTTTCAGCTGTGTGTGCAGGTGCTTCCAGTCCTGATGGAACTGAAGGCCAGTGGGCTGGTTGGGTACAGGCCTCACAGTATGGGCAGCCCACAACAAGGTGTCTTCAAAGTGGACTCAGTCACTGGAACTGGGCTGCTGAGGAGTTTCCTGGCTTGAGGCTGTGGAATTATCCTGCAGAGATGAAGTAGCTTGAAGGAGAATGTTCAGGATGAAACATGAGGAAGCACCTGTCACTGCAGAGCTGCTCATTGGATGCTGGGAAACTCATCAGGACCCCTTAGGGGACTCCAGCAGCCTTTTAGCCCCAGGCCTCACCTGCCCTTATGAAAACCCAACATGTATTACCTCTGGTTCTTGAATAGACAAAATATTATGTCCATTCAATATCCTAACATTCATCTATTATACTTTAAGCTCTAGAGTACATGTGCACAACATGCAGGTTACATATGTATACTTGTGCCATGTTGGTGTGCTGCACCCATTAACTTGTCATTTACATTAGGTATATTTCCTAATGCTATCCCTCCCCCCACCCCACAACAGGCTTCCGTGTGTGATGTTCCCCTTCCTGTGTCCATGTGTTCTCATTGTTCAATTCCCACCTATAAGTGAGAACACGCTGTGTTTGGTTTTTTGTCCTTGCGATAGTTTGCTGAGAATGATGGTTTCCAGCTTCATCCATGTCCCTACAAAGGACATGAACTCATCATTTTTTATGGCTGCATAGTATTCCATGGTGTATATGTGCCACATTTTCTTAATCCAGTCTATCATTGTTGGACATTTGGGTTGGTTCCACGTCTTTGCTATTGTGAATAGTGCTGCAATAAACATACGAGTGCATGTGTCTTTGTAACAGCATGACTTATAATCCTTTGGGTATATACCCAAGTAATGGGATGGCTGGGCCAAATGGTATTTCTAGTTCTAGATCCCTGAGGAATCACCACACTGACTTCCACAATGGTTGAACTAGTTTACAGTCCCTCCAACAGTGTAAAAGTGTTCCTATTTCTCCAAATCCTCTCCAGCACCTGTTGTTTCCTGACTTTTTAATGATTGCCATTCTAACTGGTGTGAGATGGTATCTCACTGTGGTTTTGATTTGCATTTCTCTGATGGCTGGTGATGAGCATTTTTTCATGTGTCTGTTGGCTGCGTAAATGTCTTCTTTTGAGAAGTGTCTGTTCATATCCTTCACCCACTTTTTGATGGGGTTGTTTGATTTTTTTCTTGTAAATTTGTTTAAGTTCTTTGTAGATTCTGGATATTAGCCCTTTGTCAGATGGGTAGATTGCAAAAATTTTCACCCATTCTGTAGGTTGCCTTAACATTCATCTTATTGTTATAACTTTACATCAAGAAGAGAATACTTGTTTATGTCAAAATCCCCTTAGTATGTTGGATGAGATCAACAATTCAATCTGGATATAAGTTCCTCACCCCAACAGCAGAGGCATAAATTAGACACTGTGAGAGCTCTCATCTGATGAGACTGAAGGGTGATCTTATGGAAACATGAACCACAGAGTCAGAATTGCAGCTGTGTGGGCCAGAGAATCTCCAAGCCACAGAGTATTCAGAGATAGGAATGCCTATAACATGAATGATAAAAACCACTGTACTAATCCCTGACATTCTTACTGCCTCCGTAATGGAAAAAATAGCAAGGTAAACAAATGGGAAAGAAATTAGCATGTCATTCACTCAGACACCCTGTTCCCAAAGGCCTCTCAGAGCAGGGTTAAGGGTCAAGCCCTCAGGCATTTCGAATCAGGGTCACCTCCTTGCCCTTTACTTGTGGCTCAGACACCCATGTGTCTTTGAGACAACCACATGCTTAGGTAGATACTAAGGGGTCCCTGGCAAATCTCTGACCTGCCCCACAAGTGTTTACATCAGATGCTCTTGTGCAGATGAGGGAACCTGCCCAGGGCCTTGTCTGAGCCTGCCCACATGCGCACTGGGGGACTGGGGTGGAGCCACAGGCAGAGGGAGGAGCCTGGTCTCTGCAGTTCCTGTGATGTGTCCTGTGGGGTGGGGGCAGGGGACCTGTTAGCAGGACTCCATCTCGCTTTGCTGAGTTTTCTTTTTTTCCTTTTTCACCCAATAAAATCTTGCCCTATTCACCCTTCAATGTGTCTGCATGCCTAAATTTTCCTGGTCATGTAAAAAGAACCTAGTTTTAGCTGAACTAAGGAAAAAAATTCTGCAACATCCTCATTCTCAAAGCAACCATAACCAACAGCAGGGTGGGAAACAGATTTCTTAAAAGCTGTCATCTGAAAGTTCCACCACTTTAAATACTAAATCTGTGTGCCTTGAAAACACCACTTGGGAGTTAATTTCATGGCATCTTATTGAAGAGCCAGAGAACAGAGGTCGTGTGTGTAAATCTGGGCTCAATATTGACACTCAGTGATCTGAGAAATGAGGTTCAAAATAAACACTGCCCATGTGACAATATTCTGTGCACGTGTCTAGATAAATTAGAGCTGAAGTCTCTACCACAATATCTAGGGCTGAGAACCTCACATAGGCTACCTCGAATACCCAGGGAAGGATTCCTTACAACACCTAAGGTGCAACAGTATCAGGCAGACACATTAAAGCAAGTTCCAGGCTGTGGTCATGACTGGGTGGGAGAATGAGGATCACAGGAAACCCATATAGACCTGCCGGCAAAGCAAAAGCAAAATAGCTTTGGAATCCCTCACATTGTCCCATCAGTTTCTAGAACCACCTTAACCAAGGATTTATTGCAATGGATGCAGCAGGACCATGTCAAACACATTTCTCTTCCATTTCATTCAGTCCTGGCTGTTCTAAAGGAGAATATATCACTTCCCAGGACAGTATTCACTAGAATCCACAGGGGTGAAGAAGGTAGAGGCCATCACAAGATGATGGAAGGAAGAATCTTCAGCTATGGAACATGAACAGTCCTGCTGCAGAAGAACTAATCCTGTCCCGGTTCCTGATGTTTAAGAGCCCCAGGAGCCATAGAATTCTTTATTTCTGCCACGTGTGGGCAGGTGAATCAGAGGCTGGGAGGTTCAGTGACATTCCCCAGATCACTCCGACACACTGCAGAAGGACTAATCCTGTCCCATTCCTGATATTTAAAAACCTCAGGAGCCATGGAATTCTTTATTCTGCCATGTGTGGGCAGGTGAAGCAGAGTCTGGGAAGTTCAGTGACATCCCACAGATCACACCAATCAACACAGCTGCTGAGGTCAGCATCATGCCTGTGGCCCCATCCTGACTATAAAATACTATGAAAGAAACCATACCGAAATTCCTGCAGAACACTGCATTTACATTGAAATATATTCCCATTGAAGGAAAGCTCAGGATAGGGGTAGAAAAAGCCTCACTCATGATGATGGCCAAGTTCTCAAGGCATTCCACAAGACAACTGCATTTTGAAAACCATCTGAACATGGCCTAAAGAATCAAACTCACTGAAAACACACCTGTGTAAACAGGCCGATGTGACCAATATGCCACATGAGGGGACAATATAGAGAAATTCACTGTCTTAGCAGATATGTGGGTAGTGCCCAGTACCAAATGTCAACCATGAACAAGGAGCTATGGAGGAGAAGCAGGCAGTGTCCTTCTCCCAGCATTTATGTTCCAGGGCAGTGGTTATCCCTTGATGGTATTTCATACCTGGAAGACTGTTAGAAACACAGGACTGGGGCTGTTGAAACTCAAAGACTTAAGTGTATCCTTCAGAGTCCAGGTAGGACCCCAAGATAGGTCTACATACCCCCATTCATTTACCAAGAAGACTCCACAAGACTTAGAGTAGTAAAGTCCTTGTTAACACAGGGTTTTATAAGTTGAAGGCAAGGTCCAAAGTAGGTAGAATCGATCTGGTCACACATGGATCAGAAACAAGCTCCATCCTTACCCTTAGGAAACACACAAAGAGGAGGTAGAGAGTATTAGAAAGCCTCTGGAATACAGTGGGTTGAACTTCAACACAGGAACATAGAAAGCCTCACGAACTCCCTGGACACTGTTGCCAGTTTCTCCATACCCATACTTTCCTGAAGCTTCACGTCAAAGATATGGACAAGACAGACCTAGTCTAAACTTAGCCATTCCCACCTCCTCTTCAAACTTACCTCTCTAGATCACAGGTTTGGAAACACATCAATGTTTACTTCTTACCTGTTTGATTTCAGGTCCCAACCTGTGCATTCAAGGCCACACCTTGCACTTTCTATTTGGAGCATTGCAAAATAATCACATTGATATTTACAGTATGTTTTCAACAGGCACATGAGTTAGAAGGTATGATTCTTGAGCACAATCCTTCAGTGGAGGGAAGCCTCTGTCATCTGAGGAGTAATGTACTTATAACCACGGAAGGATTTCTGTGATGTTGCAAGGAAGAGAAACAGCTTCCCATAACCACATTTCTAAGGACAGTCTCAGCATTTGTGAAGCCTCAACAGTCAGTACTTGAAGATGCTCAGCCCTCCTCCCTCCTCCACCTCCCTCCTCCTATCTTCACATTAAGTATTATGGAATCTCCAATGACAGCATCGATGTCCGCAATCCCAACCTGGGTCTTCTGACATAGGTGATTTTTCTCGTGTCCTGTTAGAAAGTTCAATTTAGGCTGATGTCTCATTGCTTTTGTACAGTAACACACCTTGTCACCTCACTGTGAGCACTGTAGGCACCATACAGCAAGGATCATCACAAAAAGGTTACTTGGAGAGAAGAACCAGGGTTTTGGGGAGTGTTAACACACTCTCAGGTAACTCCATAAAAGCAGCTAGAGTGTTGAAGGATGTTACATTACTGCTGAGGTATACTACATACTTTCAGCTAGGATGGTTGCCTATCTATGGGATATGTAAGCACTTTAGACTTTGTCACTATTCCATAAATACAGTGTAACAACCATTTATATCACATGTACATGGCAATTGGTATCATAAGTAATCTAGAGATTAAAGACACAGGATTACGTGCATAGGTTATAGTATGCAAACACTAAGCTATTTTGTGTAAGGAATTTGAGCATCTGCAGAGGGTCCTGAAAATAGACCCCACATATAAAGGGACAACAGTACCCATTTTTCATTCTGAATGTTACACACTACCAAATTGACCAGTCACACATAGCAGAACCAAAGGAACAAGATCCTAAAGGTCAGTTGTTACTCAAGCTAATACCTCCATACCCCAGAACAGAAAGGGCAGTGATGTACCCAACTAATTGGGAGTTAGCACAGAAATCACTTTATTCCAGATGAATCCTGAGGACTTCAGCTCCTGTAGGATCAAAGGAACCTATATTTTTCAGAAGTTTGCAGCCCCTCCTCAGGCCAGCTACCATCACCATCTACTCCTGGATCAGCCTGCCCAGGGCAGATACAGCAACTCAAGCTAATGGACCAGGATGTCCAACTTGGAAGGAAACGACACATTTCTAAGATTTTGGGGGTAGGAGGCACATAACCCTCATTCCTACCTTAGTATATTATTGTCTTCATATGAAGAAGGAAATCAATTTCTTCATATTCTTTTGCAAAGACAACCTATTCTGTCATTGACATGACATGATATTCATGCAAAATGGGGAATGACCACCATAAGCTGACATCCCATCTCAGTGACATCCCCCAGATCACTCTAATCAACACAGTTGACCTGCAAAGAATTCCAAGCAGCAGCAAACCATTAACCACAAAAGCACAAAATTCTCCATAGAGTATTAGTGGAGGGCACTTTTAAGGCTGTAGTTATGTTATGAAGGAACTTTCAATGATAACTAGCAGGTAGAGTAAAAAGAGGCAAGGAAAGAAAGCCAAATCCACACAAGGGAAAATGTAATTTATCAGTAGTGCTAACTGGTCCTTGCATGAGTGGTTAAGCCGCCAGGCAAGTGCTCCTTTGACAATTTAAAGTGGTAGTGTGAGATAGTGGAGCACCCAAAGGGGTGTTATATTCCACTAAAGTTCTTTTTAGAGCATGAACCACATAGGAAACTTAAGAGATGTCTCTAGTTGGGGACTAATAACCAATGGCATGGCAGGTAATGTATACACAGTTTAAACTCTAAGGTCCCATCAGTGGGTCCATGGAATGATCTGAAACAAGGTGACATCTCACTGCTTCCAACACACCCATGTCACCTGAGCAGTAGATCCTCAAATGCCCTGTGCCTGGAGGAAACACTATGTTCCCTCAGAGGTCAACCCAGACCTGCTCCCACAGACTCCTGTTTAATGGGGATTTTCAGGAATGCGTGTTTTGGGCAAAAAGGCTCCTATCTCTGATCTTTTTTTTTCTTTTTTTTTTTTTTTCTTTTGAGATAGAGTCTCACTCTGTTGCCCAGGCTGGAGTGCAGTGGCATGATCTCGGCTCACTGCAGCCTCTGCCTCCCAGGTTCAAGCAATTCTCCTGCCTCAGCCACCTGAGTAGCTAGGATTACAGGTGCATGCCACTATGCTCAACTAATTTTTGTATTTAGAGAGACAGGGTTTCACTATGTTGGCCAGGTTGCTCTCGAACTCCTGACCTTCAGGGATCCACCTGCCTCGGCCTCCCAAAGTGCTAGAATTACAAGCATAAGCCACCGTGCCCACTCTGATATTTTCTATCTTTAAGTGACAGTTTATTGAGTGTCTTCCAAACCTGGATTTTTTTTCACAATCTGAGACCTCCATTGACCCAGTATTGAACAGCACTCCCTGATCACGAGTGTTTCAGGAGACCCTTCTAGGAATGTGGGTTATTGATGATGCGTAGTAACTGGGAATGAGCTTGTTCTCATAACTTGCTGAAGGGATCCAAGCCCCCATTGCATACCAGCTTTAGACAGAAGACTTGTTTTACACTGAAAGCTTTCAGAGAATAGACCCAGGCAGCCACAACCTTCCTTTTTCTACTACAATACTTGCTCTACCTCATACCAAGAAAGAAGTAAGTTCCATTCTGAATGCATCTCAACATCAAGGTGACCATTCACTAGCACTAGGATCAAAAAGCAAGAGACAGGTCTAGTGAAGGAAGAAAACTAGAAGGGAAAGTAGTTGAGCCTGCCCCAAGTATTGAATGACTCAAGAGATGCCAGCAAAGATAACAAAAAATACAACTACAAGCACCTTACCTGGAGTAGTCTTTAGTGCTAGGCTGTCATAATCAAGTCTGGGCATATTTTACCACCAATCATTTGAGTACAGCCTGAATCAAACAGGCTTATAGATTTGTTTTCTAAGGAAGAAAGAAATATCTGGAATATACAATACATCCAAAGAAGCATGCACAAATTCAGAAATCTGTTCCCACAGAAATGATTGGCAACATGATATCAGTCTCTGAAAAGCTGTCAAGATTGAACTGACCTCACCTCTTTAATAGGAGTGGTCAACACAGGCCACTCTGGAATCACTTGGATTCATTCCTGAGGACCAAGACGACTAGTAAGTACACAGCTTGAACCAGCTTTACAGCCAGAGGAATTAAGACACCAAATCCTCCGACTTCCCAGCTGGCCACGAAGCTCCCGGAGCTTCACAGGGAAGTTTGTCAGTGTAAAAGATGAAGGGTCTCATGCTTGCTACCCCCTCTGCTGACCAAGGGTACTTGTCTCAGTTCAGAAGTGGACTAAGACAAATGTATCATGTCATCTGTGTTATGACTTTGTATTGTTGCTTCGTTTGCTTAATGTCTGCTCCCCTATCTTGCAGGTTATCAACTCTGTATGTCAATTTCTTTGGGGGAAAAAAAGTGACCAAATCTCAGGCCTGGAAGACCAATAGCCATCTCTCCCACCCAGCAAACACCATTGGATCCAGTTCTGAGCTAAGGGTTAGCTGCAGCCGTACAACATCGTGGAACTGGAAAACTATCAGAATTCAGCACAATGTTGCCCCATGATGAAAACCTTCCCTTGCCTGGGCCACAATCATGTTTTTATTGGTGCCAAAGGCATCCAGATATCAACTACAAGGGACATTCAGGCCCAAACTTCTACCATTCAGATTTTGCTAGGGAAATTTTGGGAACAACACCTGAAATGTTACAACTTTGTAGGAAACACAGATGTAGGTTATAGACCCTCCATCCTGGTGAATGCCACCTCAATTACAGAACAGAAACCTTTCCTGAAAGAGCCTCCTCACCAATACATACAGACAGGTTTTGTAGCCACTACCAGAACTACAGGATAAAGAGATGAGTAATTTAAAGGGCACAAACATTTTAAGAAAACTTTAATGAACTATGAAAATCAGATCAAGAAGTTGGCATATAGAGTTGATATCCTCAAAGACAGAAGAGCAAGCATTAAGCAAACAAAGCAACATGAAGTCATAACAGAAAAATATTCAGCCAAATACTACTGTTTAAAAATACGTAGGATAAATTCTAGAATAGAGCTGAAGAGAACAGGTAGATTTCCTGATGATCAGAGGAAAATACAAAGGCTAAAATGAAGACAAGGAAACAGAACTTATTTACTTCAATCATTCAAACATTGCCCTCCTCCTTGGGCCCAAAGTGTAAGGAGAGAGAAGAATAGGACTTCCAGGTATTTGGGTTCAGAGCACTCTTCATGAGGTTCAAACCTACGGACCCTGCTGTGCCCAGACAGCTCATCCAACTGTATGATTTATCAAAATCACAAGGAACAATAGATAACAGTTCCATGCATTATGTATATAGGAAACAATTATTTCCATCAGTATAAAATCTTGTGAATTGGAACATAGACTATGACCTTGATTACATTGAGAATTCAGGACTTCCTAATCATTGGCTTTTGCGAGCACTAACAAATAGGCCTGGAACATACAGTGTTGTATTACTGATCTAGTCAAATTTAATACATTTTATGCCACTCCCAGCATTCAGATACCTGAAAGAATAACTTATTTTCTCTTTTAGGCAGGACTTTAAAGAGTCAGCGCTATGGGATTAAGACTTTCAGGCAGAACAGGATCAAGGTGGATCTCATCCACTTTTCCCAAAGGCATCACAAGAGGAACTGCCCAGTCAAAGGAGGGAACTGACCTGCCACACCTGTCACAGGCACCTGTGTGACTATCCTGAGGCCAGGATTCTATAGACCTTGATTCTGTATCACAGAAAACATGAAGGAGTCCTGTGAGCTAGCCAAATATGTTACATTCAACCAGCTCATCCCACAAAAGAAAATCAGAGCTGGCTCATAAAGATGACAGACTCTGAAGACCACAAGCAGATGTGTCTGGTGCTCAACTGAAGGTCATTGAGAGGAGGAGGAAAACACTGAGGGCCTTGGGATGGTCAGTCTTATAGCATGAACGCCACAGGGCCCTCAACCTCTACCTTCACCACAGCAAAGGGAGCTCATGGCAGAGAAGCCTGAACACCAGATTGGAGCCTTGGATGTGGGATCCTGAGAGGAAAGACTGCAGTGATCCAGGCTCAGTCAATACTGCCCATGCCATCCACATCCAGTGGAACCTCCCTGTGGATAAAATGGAGCAGAGCAGTTAGGTGGTGAGAAACCTCACCAAGAGCACTGCAAATACTCCTTTGATAATTACTATCATGCACCCACAGAACAGCTGTGTCAGACAGCGGTCAAAGGACAATCTAGGCTGTGTGGACAGGATAAGGTAATTGAAGTAAAAAGCCACATACAGAGGTTAGCACAGTTAAAACCCATCACGTTAGCCAGCAGCTTCCATGGGTAAGGCAGCACCTGGTATGGGGGGGGATCCAGGCACCTGGGTTATTCCCGCCAGGGACTGCAAGAAAGAAGGGGTGCACACTAGCTCATCCTTCCTTCTTCATTCAACCCTATGCATTTGACTTGGGAGCCAGAGTTCTTTTGGCCAGAGTCATTGCCATTTCAAGGGAGCAGAAATACCATGTTGGAGGGGAGAAATTCTTCCCACCAAAAAAGCATTAATCACTCAATTTCAAATGAGATGCTGACCATTCTTAGAAGCTCAAGAACAGGGTAGAAGTACACCTGAACAATACTCAATGTTTAGGTAGTTTAGATCCTGTTTATCCCTACATGACATAGATTAAGTAGCAAAGAAAGCAATGTGTGATGTACTATATTCCCCCAAGTGGGAATCTAACCCTATATCCTGCATTACATCGCAATGAAGGACTAAGTGTTGAAAATTTCTTCTACATCTGTTATGAAAACAGCACATGATGTGTGATTTGACATGGGAGGTAGATGAAGTTTTAGCTCTTTAAGCATACATTTCCACCTAGATTTGTGGAAGAAAAAAAAGCATAAGATTTAAAAGACAAATCCTCCTTTGAATATAAAGTATGTTCAGCTCTATTTTTCTCAGTGTTTTTTAAAAACTCTTAGGTACTCAATAGAAACAGACATTGCAGAAAGCAGACAAGGGACAAGGCTGACTGAGATACAGGGATGTGAAAATAATTTCATTCCAGGAGAGGAAGGAAAGTGCCTGTCACAGGAAGATGAAGTAGAGGGCTCCTGGCTTCAGTAGGCGCTGAGTCCAACCGTCTTCTGCTGATGGGGAGACCCAGCCTGTTGGACATTGTTCTGGAATGACTGGGATCCTTACACCACACCTTCCACCTGCAGAGGGGCCTGCTTATTTTCAGAGGCAAATCTCAGCAGTGCAGGGGAAGTAAGGTCTTGGAGAAAATTCAAGGACAGTGGAAATAGAATTGGTGGGTAAAAACAGACTTGTTCCCAGGAGGAATTTTCTAAGATGCATTATTCATTCTGCTCAAGGGTTCCCATCAGGACTGAGCCCTGGTCAGCTCTGTAAAGTGACCAGCTCAATCCGAACAACCCAGTGACTCTTCTCTCCACCCCACCTCCTGTTCACTCTCCTCCTCTGGGTTTCCTGGGACAACTTCCAAATTAAACACCAATAAAGCAGGCAGATTAATGGTTCTCTAACATTCTAATCCTAATCCTTAGAACCCATGAACTCGGTATACTACATGGCAAGGGGAAAATGAGGGCAACACATGGAAAGGAGGTTGATAATCAGCTGACTTCAGGGTACACAAAAGTTACCGTGGATGGTCCAGGGATCACTGTCAGAAAAGAAAGTGAGAGAGGGAGGGAGGATCAGAGGTGAGAAAAAGATTAAGGTGCACTGCTGATATGGTTTGGCTATGTTGCCACTAAATCTCATCTTGAATTCCCGGGTGTTGTGGGTGGGACCTGGTGGGAGGTAATAGAATCATGGGGGCAAGTCTCCCCCATGCTGTTCTCATGATAGTCTCATGCAATCTGATGGTTTTGTAAGGGGGAGTTTCTTTCCCTGAACAAGTTCTCTTTGTCTACTGCCATCCATGTAACACATGACTTGCTCCTCCTTGTCTCCTGCTATGATCGTGAGGCTTCCCTAGCCAAGTGCAACTGTAAGTCTATTAAACCTCTTTTTCTTCCCAGTCTCAGGCATGTTTATCAGCAGCATGAAAATGAACAAAAACAATTGCTAACTCTGCAGTCCCCCATCTCTGAGGCTGAGGAGGGTCCCCACACTAAAGGTTGCAGAAAGAGCCACAAGTCAAGGAGTGCAAGGGTCTCTAAAGGTGACTAAAGAGAAGGAACAGCCAGGCACGGTGGCTTACGCCTGTAATCCAGCACTTTGGGAGGCTGAGGCGGGCAGATCATGAGGTCAGGAGATCGAGACCATCCTGGCTAACATGGTGAAACCCCATCTCCACTAAAAAAATTCAAAAAAAATTAGCTGGGCATGGTAGCAGGCACCTGTAGTCCCAGCTACTCGGGAGGCTGAGGCAGGAGAATGGTGTGAACCTGGGAGGTGGAGCTTGCAGTGAGCTGAGATCACGCCACTGCACTGGACAACAGAGCAAGACTCCATCTCAAAAAATAAAAATAAAAATAAAAAAAAATAAAAGAGGGAGCAAAGTGTCCAGTACAGCAGCCCTCCCCCCACCAAAAAAAAAATTGCCAACTCCTTTTCTCGAAGTGATCCCATTTCAAACTTCTTACTTCTTTAGAACTACAAAAGTCTTTAACTCATTGTTCACTTATCACAGCATCTTAGAAAAATGGTACTCATCCAAAATTCTTGTTTCAAGTTTGAACATTTAGGGGAAATACAGTATAAATCACATTGCTTGCCTTGTATTTCAAGTAGGAGTCTTCAGAACTATCCCATATCTAGAAACCCTAATCCAGAATAAAATAAATGCAATAAAAATGGCCACATATCTTCTTAGCATCCCAGCATTGAGATTTAGAAATACCATAGACAATGCTCATTTAAATTGTGTTGAACATATAGGCACAAATGCCTTGAGGTAGATTAAAATATGTAATAGGATATTTTCAGTTTTCTATGAAGGAAACTAAGACAACAAAATATCTTCCCTCCAAGTATTCTATGGGCCCAGATAACTTTCACACTGGATTTTACCACCAAAGTAGAAATATACCAACCATATACAAATTATTCCAAACATAAAAACCAGACATTTTAAAAAATGACAGTCCAATCAACTAAATGGATTTACTTAGACAACTGAGTGCATTCTCAAATTCTCCATCCTAGAGACTCCCATCTTACAGTGGAGCACAAGGCTCCCACTTTTCATGAGCTGTAGGTCGGCATAGCTCCCAAATCACCGAATACCCACTACACTAAGCTTTGTCTCAAAGAGCTCTCAACTTTCTCCAACCTCTT
Organism: Pan troglodytes; assembly: GCF_028858775.2. Classification (NCBI taxonomy): domain Eukaryota; kingdom Metazoa; phylum Chordata; class Mammalia; order Primates; family Hominidae; genus Pan; species Pan troglodytes. Next base: position 10,822,930 of record NC_072401.2, on the reverse strand, counting down.
TTCATGGTACCTGCATTTCAGGCTTTTTGAAGCACTTCACAGAAAAGTGACACAAATGTGAAAGGGTCTTGGAAATCAAGACCAGCAGCTGTTTCCACATCACAGAAGAGAACCCCGGCTCATACTTGCATCCCAGGGGCCTGGCAAGCCCAGCACTAGCAACACCAGGGGTTGGGAATGATTTCAGAAACCCATCCCTTTGATGGGAGACAGCTGAGCCCTTTCTGCCCAGTGGTGGTGGTACTATTGCCACCATAATCAACGCTGTCTCTAGATTTTCTGGGACAACATTTAGATGTTACCAAAGGCACCAAAAGAGAAAGGCAGAATCCTCCAGCACCAAGTGTTCTGCATTTAGCCCTTCACCTCCTCTAGGTGAGTTTAAGGTTCTGCCACCTATCACTGACTTGAGAAACTGCCAGGGGATTTAAATCTGCCACCATGATGAATTACTTGCTGATGAACAAGTGACTCAAGAAAGTCCATGACCTGCTGAACAATCCAAGGGGAAGAGACAGAAGGAGAAAGAATTCCATGAAAATACAAGTTGCATAGTTAATTCTGAGGAAACTTCACTTCCCAGGCATCAGGGAGGTATGTCTTTCTGTGGTCTAAGAGGTAGGAAGAGGAAAACTGCATTTCCTAAGGACTCCTTAGTGTTCAATACCCAGATAAGCAGGGTCTCAAAAAGGATTGGGCCAGTGGACCAGCCCTACTAACAAGGCAGCTGTCTCTCATCTAGTCGTAAAGGAAGGGTTTGGTTTTCAGCTGTTCATGCACAGGTACTTTGCCAAGTCCTGATGCAATTTGAAGGCCAGAGGGTGGGCTGGGTACAGGGCTCGCTCAGTGCTTACAGGAACATACCAACCACCATAGCGACCACCCAGCTGGTGTGCACATGCTCTATTGGGGGTGGGGAGTATGTAGCAGCCTCCAGTGGGATGGGCTCCATGAAGGCTTTGACTGAATCTGGGAGGAACCCAGGGGCAGACCAGAGAATCTTGACACAGAATTCAGGGGAGAAGAGCAGGTATAACATTGTTATACAAAGTATTGCTTTCCTAACTATGTGTGTTTCTACTGCTTCTATAATCAAAGAAAAGATCAAGTAAAAGGGACAGAATGTTTGCATTTCAATCTAATACCCCATTCCAAGGGGCCCATCAGAGCAGGGGGTAGGGGGTAGTCAGGACTTCAGGCATTTGGCCTCAGCCACTTCCATGCACTTTACATTTGGTTCAAACACCTATGTGTTCTCATTCTCAGAGCAACCACAACCAAAGAAATAAATCAACAGGTCAAAGAAGGCTGTCAGGTGAAGGTTCTACCTATGTCAAAGGTGATCATAAGTCCCACCTTGAAGACTATCCCAGCAGATTATCCCATAGCATAGTGAAGAGCTAAAGATGAGAGAGCCCAGATGTATGAATCTTGAGATGAGAGTCCAGGCTCAAGCACTGCTCATGAACGTCAGCCTGTGGATATGTCTGGAGTGAAATCAAAGTATCTTTTACAACACTCGGAATACAACAACTTCACATGGATCACCTCAAATACTCCAATGGGAAGGGCCCACTTGAGACATAAAGGGAACAAGAGCATCATGCAGACAAGTTAAAGGATGTCCTGGCTATGACCATGAGGAGTTTGCAGGATGAGGATCACATACAACGCATGGATACCTGCCAACAAAGTGAAAGGAAAGTAGCCTTGGAATCCCTCACCTTATTTGGGCATTAGTTTCTAAAACAGGCTTAACCAAGGGCTAGGCTTTGCAACGAATGCAGCAGGACCATGGTATCAAACAAATTTCATTCTTCCCTCTGATCTAGGTGTGTCTGCTTCAGAGGAGAAGACATCACCTCCCAGAGCAGCCTTCACTAGAATCCACAGGGCTGAAAGAAGGTAAAGACCATCACAAGATAATGGATGTTTCATGGTTTTCAGCTATGGAACTCTTTGGACATGACTACTGCAGTAGGACTGAGGCCATCCCTTTCCAGTGAAAATGAGTCTCCAGGAGCATTGGGAATCTTCTGGAAAGTGGGCATGTGTGGCAGAGACTCGGAGCTCAACATCTGCCAACCTGATGTTTTCAGCATAGCTGGGGAGGACAGAACCATGCCTGCAGCCCCACCTGACCAAGACCATTTCCTGTGATCACTTGGTTACTGTCCTAGAGCTTTCTCTCAGTTATACTGGGACAGTTCAGCCTAAGGCACTAAAGGACACTCAGCTTTTCAGAGAGAAGAATAACCTCAACCTATGGGTTTATCAGAGTTTGAGTGGATCCCAGAATAAACCGTTTCCTAGGAAGCACATTCTAAGGTGATTTTGAAGTATTTCCTGTAAGTTTTCCCAGTGGGACTCAGCCACACACAGCCCAGAAGTGACCTGCTCAACGCTCTGCCCATCTCCAGGCTGCTATCCCCACCCCATCTTTCACTGTTCCATGCTACTGGTTTCCTGATACCACTTCCAAAATGTTACACACCCAAGCATAGAGCTCAGATTCTAAGTTCAGGGAACCCAAACTAAGATATGCAAGTTACATTTCATAGTTCAACTTAACTCTCTACTATTCTTTCATTACCACAAATGACCAATATCAAAATGCCAAATTACTCATATCAGGAAGAAAAGTTGGAGCATAGAGTCTCTAATTGAAGTTATAGTCTAATTCAAGTTAATATGAGTCTAAGTTTTGTTCCCTTAATCTACATTCTAATGTTATTTGTGCTAATACCTAAAAAATAACTTGGCAAACCTTGCACAAAAAGTAGATATGGGATATACAGGCTTTCATCATTTTAAACCTCCCACCAATAGTACCACAGGCCAATGCCTCTTTGTTTCTATCTTTATACTAATGAGCTATAAATTCTTTCAGACAAAAAATACTGCTTTCCAGGTTTTTGCAGGAGGCTGCATTCTATTGGCATGTTTTGAGATTTGAAACAAAGCTCAGGGTAGGAGCAGACAGAGCCTCATTCATGTTGATTTTCAAGGTCTCAGGACAACATCCAACTTACCCCCACTGTTCTGGGACTCACCAACTGAACAAGGCTTTAAGGTAGAACTTCCTCATGAAGGACACATCTATAAATAACCACACATGGCCAGTATGCTACATTATGTCATGCGGGAGCAAGCCAGAGAAACTCACTGTGGCTCAGATGCCTGGCAGTGCCCATTATCAAAAGCTAGTGGTAAGAATGTGTGAAGAAGAGACAGACAACATCCATCTTCAAATTGTCAAGTCCCAGCATAGTGGTCATCCCTGACAGACTGTGCCAACCATACAGTTCTAGGGATGGAGAAACGTAAGGCCATTGAAATGTGTCCCTCAGACTAAGGAGAGGACTCTAAGATAGGGCTGCACATACCCATTTCTTCACCCAAGGGACACCCTGCAAGGCTGCAGGTCCATCTAATAGAAGGTCCTTGGTAATATTTTATAAACTCAAGTCAAGATCTACAATAGGAAGGTATCCAGTTACACACACATCAGGAACAAGCTACATACCCATCTCTTATAATGCAAACAAATACAAAGGGAAATAAATTAGAAATCTTGTGCAATGCAGAGGGCTGAGCTTCCTCACAGCACTGTATAATTCTTGCTCACTCTCTCCCCGGACACCACTGCCAATTCCTCCTTAATCCTGAGTTTCCTAAACTTAAAGTTAAGGCTCTAGAGGGGGAAAGACATAGTCTAAACTTAGCCTTTCCCAAGTACTTACACCTCTCTAGGATCACAGGCTTTTAAACACATGAAAGATTTTCCTTCTATCCTTGGATTCCATATCCCAACCTGCACACTAAAAGCCATAGTCAGTCATGCTTTTTATTTAAAGCTCTTCCATATATCAAGTTGATATTTGCATTTTCTCAATAGTTGCAAGTTTAGCAGGGTATGATCCAGGAGGAAAATCCTTCGACTGAAGGAAGCCTCCATGTCACCTGAGAGATAGCTACATGCCAATGACCAGGGCAAGATTTGGTTGATGATGCAAAACAGCTTCCTATGGCAATGTTTCTAATTACAGCATCTTCAATTATGAAGCTTCAATCTCATACATTTGAAGATCCTAACTTGCAGCTCCCACTTGGATTGACAGAACAGTGTGTGGATCTAAGCTCTGACGTTGCAAAGGCATAAGAATGATACAATGGACTCTGGGGACTTGTGGGAAAAATGGAAGAGGGACGAGGGATAAAAGACTACAAATATGGTGCAGTGTATACTGCTCGGGTGATGGGTGCACCAAAATCTCACAAATCACAACTAAAATACTTATGAAACCAAGTACCACCTGTACCCCCATAACTTGTAATAAATAAAATACATATCTTTTGATTCTTCCCTAAACGATTACCTGGGTTGCCTGATTTCTTGGAGTATTGAAACAATTGCTTTTGGTATCACTTCATTCTTGAACGTGAGTTCTCTGAAGTACTCCAAAAGTATACACAAAAGCACAGGTGACAAATAGGTTAAAAATGCCTAAGATGCATATAAAAATCTTATTTAAAAAAACTGTGTGGAGACTCATATAATGAACTTTTGCTCCAAGAACTACTGCAGAATCTACCAGGAAAACCAAAAGAATTCAGACACTTTGAAACAAGTGGCTCTTCACTGCAAACTCTGAGACAACTGAAAAACTGAGTGCCTAAAGTGTGAATGGGGAAAGTCCACCTTCAAACACACACTCTCACTGCAGAACCAGAAAATACAAATCATGGGAGAAAGATTTAACCTTACCTAGAATTAAAACAGAGCTGAGCAAAATATAAAAACAAGCAGCAGTGGGAAGAGCCCTGTGAGCACTCCTGGTCCCCAGGGAAGCCATTTCTGACTTTATCTCACAGGGTTCCTTGGGGGAAGGCTACCAGCAGAATTGGGGAAGGACCGCAGGGAAAAGGAGACTTCCAGCTGAACTTTGTGATAACTTGGCACACACATTTTCCTGGGCAGAATCAGGGGGCTGGGGGTGGCAAATGGGAAGTACAGATACTCTTACCTATGGAAGTTATCTGAGCTACCAGTGGCAAATCTGTATGGGTTTGCAGCAACCTCAATTCTTGCCTCCTCAGAAGAATTTGACTGAGGGGCATAGGCAGTAAGAGACTGAGGAAAATTTTCACAACAGGAATGACAGCTTAAAAAGGCTTTAGAGCAGGAGAGAAAAAGTTCATTTGGAAGAGACCCAAGTGGGCACGTGAAGGTCAAGTGCTGTGTTTAACCTTGATCCTAAGACTTTATAGGCTGGCCCCTTTCCCATGGTTCTCCCCTTAGGGTGGGCTGCCCGCATGCACAGGGCCCTCCTTACCCTTGTGAGCATGCACAGTGCGTTTCAGAAGTTGTATGGGTGCCCACTTGAGGCTTTCTTCCCTTTTCCAGTGGTATACCCCTGTGTAAGGTAATGGCTGTGATTTGGTCAAGGAGTAAGTCAAGGTGGATATCCAGGCCTGCATGACTCAGTGAGCTTGGTGCACAAGCGCATATCTCCACTTGTTATATAACCAGTTTGTGTAAGTTCATACTTGGCTCTATGCCAGTATTGTCTGTAGAAGGTATAACTGTCCTGCTGACGCTGCCCAGGGGGTCCTTGGGGGCTTGGCTCAGCTCAACGTGGCTTGACATCGTGGGAGTACTGGCCCCCAGAGAAAGAGAACCAAAGCTTGTAGATGGACAGAGAGAGAGAGAACCATCTTGCAGATGGACAGACAGAGAACCATCTTGTAGATGGACAGCAGGGAGCCAGGACCCAGCGTGGCTTGCTTTTGCCCAAAGAGGTAAAGAGTTAAACTGCTGACTCTGAAGGCAAGGGAGAGGCGGCCATGCAGCTGCAGGTATGGGGGCAGCAGGAACCTCAGAGCCAGAGCAGGCAGCCAAGATAAAAGTGGGCAGTGTAAGAAAAGCTGCTCATGAGAGAGCTGGTTTAAGTAAGCTGAGTAAAACAGCTAATGTGAGAAAGCTGTTGATGAGAGCTACTACTGAATAAACTCCTTCACCTGCCTACAGCCCCGAGTGTTCTTTCTGCTCATCCACCCACTCCCTCCAGACCTCAACATGACCTTTGGTGTAGTTGTGAACCTCACATTCCAGAAGGTCCTAGTCCACCATTTTGTCTAATACATATGCCACAGGGAGTCTGCTTCTCCCTGGTTCCTGCATTCAATTAACACTTTAGTGCAACAGGTGTGGACCATCAGGAAATGGCCTTTCCCTGGCACCTGCTGCCAATTTATCACTTTTAGAGTGGTGATGTGATCATTGCCAAACAATTACCTGACATTCCTATTGGGTGGAAGAGGCCTCTCCTGCTCTGCTCATGCCTGTCTCATTACCTGTAACAATACAGACACAGAAGCCTGGGAAGGTGAGGAGGGGTGGGACCTGAAAGCCCTGCTTGCCTTCTCAGTGGGGAGGCTTGTAGCCTGTCGCAAGATCTCTGCCCTGTACACCGGGGGCCTGGATATAAACTTGGTGCTGTTGGTGGGGCATAGTGGGAATGAGACTGGAGTTGGTGGCTGCATGGGGGCTGGGTGAGGCTTGTCACTGACAGCTTTCCCCCACTTCCTTGGTGATCTGTATGACACAGCAGAGGCAGCCATAATCCCCCTGTGAACATAACTCCATCAGCCTGAGAACCACTCCCCCATCCCCCACAGCAGCCACAGCAAGTCCTGCCAAAGGAGAGTCTGAGCTCAGACATGCCTGACCCTGTACTCACCTGATGCTCTTTCTCTACCTGCCCTGGTAGCTTAAAACAGAAGCTCTTGGGAGCCTTATGGCCCTGCCCATCACCTGAGAAACCCAAACACTTATCCAGGCAACCTTAGGGCAAGCTTGTATTCCCCCTTTACTACTTATACTACCACAGCTAATGCTCTCTTGGAAGTGCCACCTCCTGGCTGGAGGCCAACAAACTCAAGCAATTACAGCAACTCAGCACAATCCTACTTCAAGAAAGGAGAAAACTGCTGATTTCACCACCTGTAACATCCTGGCTAACCAGAGGTTCTAAGTCTGTCCACCTGACAACTTCACTGCTAGCATAACCAGCATTTGCGAGAATCAGCACACTCAAGGAAACTACCACCAAGAACTCCCACAGAGTCCATTTCACCTTCCTGCTTCCTCCTTCCACTGCTGCAGGTTCTGGTATCCATGGCTGAGAGACCTGAAGACAGATCACATCACAGGGCTCTTTGCAGACACTCTTCAGTAGCAGCCCAGAGCCTGGTAGCTCCACTGGGTGGCTAGACCCAGAAGAGCAATATCAATCACTGCAATTCGGCTCTCAGGAAGCCCCACCTCTAGGGGAAAGGGAAGAGCATCACATCAAGGGAGCACCGCATGCGATAAAATAATCCGAAAAGCAGCCTTGAGCCCCAGGATCTTCCCTGGAGAAGTCTACCCAAATGAGAAGGAACCAGAAAAGCAATTCTGGTAATATGACAAAGCAAGTTTCTTTAACACCACCAAAAGATCATACTAGCTCATCAGCAATGGATCTGAACAAAGAAAAAATCTGTCAGAAAAAGAATTCAGAAGCTTGATTAAGCTACTCAAGGAGGTACCAGAGAAAGGTGAAAACTTAAAAATGTTAAAAATACAGGATATGGACAAAAAATCTCTGGAGAAAGATAGCATAAATAACCAAAACTTCTGGAAATGAAAGACATTCTTAAATGCAAATTATGCTGGGAAGTTACAAGAACAGAATTGAACAACTAGAAGAATTTCAGAGCTTGAAGACAAGGCTTTCAAACTAACACAATCTGACAAAAGCAAAAAAGCAAGCCTCCAAGAAGCTTGAGATTATGTTAAGCAACCAACCTAAGAATAATTGGTGTTCCTGAATAAGAAGAGAAATCTAAGTTTGGAAAACTTATGAGGAAACAATCAAGGGAAAGTTCACTGACCTTGCTAGAGATCTAGATGTCCAAACACAAGCAACTCAAAGAATGCTCAGGAAACTCATCACAAAAACATTACTTAGGCACATAGTCATCAGGCTATCTGAAGTCAAGACAAAAGAATCTTAAGAGCTGTGAGGCAAAAGCATCAGGTAACCTGTAAAAGAAAACCTATCAGATTAACAGATTTCTCAGCAGAAATCCTACAAGCTAAAAGAGACTGGGGTCTTATCTTTAGCATCCTTAAAACAATTATTAGCCAAGAATTTTGTATCCAGCAAAACTAAGCTTCATAAATGAAAGATAAAGTCTTTTTCAGACAAACAGATGCTGAGAGAATTCGCCGCCACCAAGCCAGCTAAATTGAACTGCTATAGGAGGTCTAAATCTTGAAACAAAACCTTGAAATACACCAGAACAGAACCTTTTTAAAAGCACACATCTCAGAGCCTATAAAACAGTAACACAATGAAAAAAAGAAGTATTCAGGCAACAAATAGCATGATGAATAGAATAGTACCTCACATCTCAAAACATTGAATGTAAATGATCTAAATGATTAACTTAAGAGACACAGAATGACAATAGATAGGTGAGTCTCTTGAAGGCAAGATACTTGGTGAACTAACACATAAGGACTCATAAAGTTAAAGGGATGGAAAAAGATATTCCATGCAAATGGACAGTTCTATCGAGCCTCGTATAAACCATCAGCATCTGCAATTGGAACCTGTTTCTTCAGATATAGATGGTCCCTGTCATGTCAGAGTTCCAGTTAGACTACTGTCTTATGGCTTACTACAGTACCATACATCACTTTACCACAAAACATGGCGACTGTAGGCATCATACAATATTCATCGTCATCATGATGCAACAGGAGGGAAGAACCAAAGTTTTGGTGAGTATTAACACACACATCCAGGTCACTAAATAAAAGTAGTCTAAGTGTTAAAGAAAATGCAATGTTGGTGCTGATATGTACTATGGAGTCAGACCTTGGATAGTTACATCTGTACTGACCACATGCAAATGTTTTCCTTGTCATTTCCTAAATACTACAGTATAACAACTACATACATAGCATGTACATTTAGTAGGTATTATAATATCAAGATGAGTTTAAGTGTACAACAGGATATGCATAGATTATATACAAACACTATGACACTTTACGTAAGGGACTAGAGCATCCACTGATTCGATATCAGCCTGTAATCCTGGAACCAGTCCCCCATGGAAACCAAAGGTTGACTCTACTTTTGTTTTCCACCTGTAACATCAAGCCTCCAAGACCTCAGAAACAATCTCCCAAGAGAATTATCACTGGAACGCTGGCTTATAATTATGGCTTATCTCTACAGCATGCTCCCTAGATCAGCTACCACTGTAGACTCTCCTGGATTAGGCAGCACAGGGAAGATGAGCAACAAAGCAGCTGAAGGAGAAATCCACTGCAGAACGTACGACATTCCTGTGCATCCCTTCATTAGACATGTCAGTATTAAGGTCATACCAGTGTCTAATATGAGTATTACTAACTTTTAGTAGGGATGAGAGATATAACCCTCATTTCTTCAGGGCAGGATTGTTGGCTTATATGGAAGAGGACAGACTTTTCACAAAGAATTTTCACTTTTCCTGCAAAGAGAATTTACTGACTCCTAGTCAATTCTATAACCATTTCTTAAAAAAAAAAAAAAATCCTATGAACACACAGCTTCTTATGGCCACCAACCCACATCTAGAGTTGACATTCTCCATACACTGATGGAAATTCCTAACAAGGACAAGGGTCATGATGGCAACGTTTTTCAAAATCAGAGTTCTGAGTAAAACCATAGGTGACAGAAGGTAGCTACAGAAGGGCAAGACATGGTAAGTCGTTTAGACTTATTGCTAAAGGAGTGGTTGAGCTTGAGAGGGGATTCCCCTTTGATATATAGGTTGGTACACAGCAACAAAACTCAGTCTCCAAAGATTATTTGAACATCTCCAAAAACAAAGCAAAGAGGACTAATGTCTAGACAGCATAACCAATAGCTGCTTTTCAATCCCATAAAATCTCTTGCTCAGGCTTTGGGCAGAAGGTAAATCCCAGGTGGGCACTGGGTATCAAGGAGAAGTACCATGTCACCCACAGTAAGCACAGAATCCCAGCCTTCTGATAAATCGTATTTCTGTCGGTGCCAAGTACATTTATAAGTAAAACCTGCAGGGGAAGTTCAACTTTAACTTCAACATTTATACTTCTTATATGGAGAAAATTTAAGGACCAATGCCGGAGACATCATAGCTATAAGAGCAAATCAAGTTAAATACAAAAGTTCTTCAGCTGAGGTAGATGCCACCTGTAAAAATATTTCAAATACTGAAATATTTCTCAGGTGTTGACCATACATATTTATGCTTAAGGTAGAATAGCCACAGCATGAACTCATACAATGCAGAATGTCACATCAAGGGAACAATCTAAGAAAACTGAAGATACGCTAATTGAAGACAAGCATCAAATAATATTAAATACGTGGTTGGTGTCCTCAAAAATATAGTGAGAACATTAGCAAGACAATGTAAGGATATGAAACCAAAACAAATAAGTCAGCATGTAACATAGTAGTGGGTAACAATATATGGGACAAAAAGTGTGGTTAGATATCAAATGAAGATTTCCTAATACCTGAAAGCATTAGGAAAAGTCAAAATCTTTAAGGGCAAAGAGACAAAACATTCATTTTAGTCAGTCAACTATTTCCATCCTCCTGGGTTGCCTGAATGCATGGAAAGGAGAAGCATAAGAATCTTAGCGTATGAATTTAAGGTATGTTCCATGGCCCTGGATAAGTGGTTCTAATGTCTGTGGACCCTGCTCAGAGAGCACATCCCATAATCCTAGTCACAGAAGACATCATAGGGAATAGAACTAGGTAACAGAAAAGTTAATCTCTACATTAGATAATTCTCAAAACTAAAATATTGTGTCTAATAGAATGCAAATTTTAATTCAAATCCAATGGAGAATTTAGGACATTAAGACAATTGGCTTTCATAAGGACTGAAAGAAGACTTGAAATATTCAGTGTTGAATTCCCATCTAGTAAATCTGGAATCCTGCTAGACAGCTCACAGGGTCATGAAATGCTCATATCTGCTTCTTTTCAGTTCTAGGAAGACCCTGAATGCAGAACAACTACAATGTGAAAACTTGGAGAACAAACCCCAAACAGAACTCAAACCTTAGGCAGCACAAGAGGAAGCCACTGAGACAGGAAAGAATGAAATAGGATGCCTGTCATAGCTACCCTGCAGTGTGACTTGTCAGAAGGCTACAGACCTTATTCCTATAACATACAGTATTGAGCAAGTTTTCCTAGTGGATCAATTCCTCAGTTTCACCATGCAACTCACTCCAACAATGAAAATCAGTGTGATTCCACAAAGACAAAGCACGTGGGTCTTGACCTCTAGGCAATCATGTATATGGAGCTAAGCCTAAGAGGCCACTAGGGCAGAGGGGAACACAGTTTCTCTATCAGAAATAGGATCTACCAGAGGGCCAGCCCTGCACAGCAGTGAGGATGCCAATTCTTTAAACTGTTGATCATAACAAAAGGAACCCAATGCAGAGAAGATTGACTACTTGAGACCCATGGATGTGGGTGCTCAGAAGAACCATGACAGCCCAGACCCCCATAACTACTGCCCGAATAATCTATATCCAGTGCGGTTTCCTTGAAGGTAAAAATACAGGCAATGACCCCCACAGCAGTAAGGTTGAGCAACATTTTACCTGGACCATTCCAAATACTTTGGCTTAGGAAGGAATTCCGTAGGAACAAATGGAATAGAAGAGTCAGGCAGAGAAGGCTCGAAGGATAACCCAGGCTGTGTCCAGCTGGAATAATGAGAGCCAAACACTATACAAGAAAGTGGGCAATGTCAAAGCCAAATACCCTTGGGCAGCAGTTTTCACTAGAGGTAAATGAGCTCGGGTTGATGTCCTCAAAGATATAGTGAGGACATTGGCAAGAGGATGTAAGAATATGAAATCAAAACAGGTAAATAATCTGTGTCTGGTTGACGCAGGCACACGGGCTAGTCCTGTTAGTGACTGCACATGGGAGAAAGGTTTTCAACAATCTCATGCTTCCTTTCTTCTCATTCAATCCTAAGAACTTTAATCAAAAGGCAGTCACACTGGCTAGAGTTACTAGAATTCAAGTCAGCAGAAAAGACATGGAGTGTTAAAGGAATAAATTCTTCAACAGAAAACACCATTTGCTCAAGAACAAATGACAGAGTGCCCATAAAAGCTCAAAAAACAGAAAGAATATTGTAACAAAACTATGTGTCCTCTGCAGGAGTATGGATGAAGCTGAAAACCATCATTCTCAGCAAACTAACACAAGAACAGAAAACCAAACACTGCACATTTTCACTCATAAGTGGGAGCTGAACAATGAGAACACATGGACACAGGGAGGGGAACATCACACACCGGGGCCTGTCAGGGGGTGGGGATAGCATTAGGAGAAATACCTAATACAGGTGACAAGTATGGGTGCAGCAAACCACCATGGCACGTGTATACCTATGTAACAAAACTGCCTGTTCTGCACATGTACCCCAGAACATAAAGTATAATAAAAAATATATTAAAAAAAAAGCTACAGCAAGAGAGGGCATACAGCAATAAAAAAGCAATGGTTGACGTATAGTACTCACATGTACATGGAGTACTAACACACCCTAACCTCTACTACATCCCCTTGAAGGAATGAGATTTGTACATTCCCTCTACAATTGAACTCATGACATGAGAGATCTGACATTCAAAGGAACACTAATTTTAGATCTTTAAAGACACAATCTCCCTTTGTGTGAGAGAAAGAATGAAACTTAAATGAACTTCTGTTATATTTAAAGAATGAGTTGATTTTTTTTATCCTCAGATTTTTCTCATCCTGTGGGAGGGAGAGATGGTAAGCGTAAATGAAATGCAGGGGTGTGTAAAGAATCTCTTCCAGCTCAGAAAGAAAATCTTTTCCAGCAGAGGGAAAAAGCCCCCATCCCAGGAAGATGGAGTAGGGAAGAGCCTGTCCATCTGAGAGGGAGACCCAGGCATTGGCTTCTTGAATGATTGGGCTGCCGCAAGCCATATTTTCATCCTCTAGGTCCACTTGCTTTTATGCAGAGCCATATTTTGGCTGAGCAAAAAAATTCATGCCTTGGGGTAGGGGAAAAATGACTAGTAAGGTTTGATGGTCAATGACCAGAATATCACCCCAGAAGGACATTCTGAGTTGCATTACTCTTGGCTCAAAGGTCCCCAGCAGGGTTGAGCCTCAGTCACCTCCACAAAGGAGGAACTCAATCCTAACCCCTCTAATGGCTGCTCTCTCCATGTCCTCGGTTTCACATCCCTCCTCTTCTGTACTTCCTCAGCCCATTTCCAAATAAGGCATTGAATGCCACAAATTCATGAACTCTTAAGATTTCCATATTCTAGTCCTAGAAGCTGTGAACATGTTTTGGGCCATAACAAGGGGGAAGTCAGGGGACAGATGGAATTACCCTCACTAATCAGCTAAGATGCAGAACTATTCCTGTATTACACAGGAGGTCCTTTGTCATCCAAAGGTGATTCAACTGAGAAAGCAGAAGATGGAGGAAGCAGCAGAATGAGAATCCGATTTCAAGACGCAGAGCATCTCTGAAGCTGACGGGATGTCCCAGCTTCTGAAGCCAAAAATGGAGCCAAAAGCCAAGAATCAAGGGCTGCTAAAAGGTGGGGAAGAGCCAAGGAAGCAGACTGTCCATTGGAAGGCCAGATAAGATCCAACTATGACTACACCTTTATTTGTCTAAGTGAAATCAACTTCTATCTTTGGATCTCTACCACTCTAATTTAAGCACGTAACTTGGTGCTCATTTGTTACCACAGAGATAGGAAGTTGATGCACGTCCTGTCCAGAATACTTATTTTATAACCTACTTTGAAGGTAACCAGAATAAGTCATGGATATTTCCGTTCTAAGTACCCATAACTCATCCTTCCCTGAGAAAACTCATCAGGAAAAATTTGAAGGCAGTAAAATTAGTGTCATTCTCCTAGCATCCCAGTAGACATGTTTTATGCATTAAATGCATTCATGTAATTTTGTATTTGAAAAAAAACATGCATAAATGCCATGAAGGATACATCTTACATTTTACAGGAGAAAAATAGATTCTGATTATTTATGTTTTCTATGGAAGAAACTCAATATATAATTTAAAAAACCATCCCCCCCCCCCCAAAAAAAAATTCTGTGGTTGGAATAACTTCACTAGATTCCACCAGTCAAAAGATAACCTGTTATTCCAGACAATATACAAAATGGTAGCATTTCTCAAAATATCACCCTGTCTTGACAACCAAGTGGACTAAAACAGCAGGAAGGATTCTCATCATTTCCACTCCAGAGAGGCTAGGACTAGGAGATGATCACATTTCGGGGTGGACCATGAGGTCCCTGCTCTTCATGAGGTGCAGGTCAGTGTAGCACCAGGAGAGGCAGACCCTTTCTCACTGAGGACTGGTAACCACCAAGTCTTTCTCACAAACACTAAACCTCTCCACTCTCCCTTTATAGAGCCATTATATGGCTGCCTCAATCACCTCCTCTCAAAAAAGCCATCTGCAAGTAAACATTTAAAAGGGTTCCAGACTTGGAGAACAAAAAACAGCAGTTGCTGTCAGATCACAGAAGACAAATCTGGCTGATGCTTGTGCCTCAAGGAGCCAGGCAGCCCTAGCATTTAGACAACACAAGGATGAGAATAATTTCAAATCAGGCCCCATTGGATCAGAGACTACTGAGCTTTTCCTTCCCCAAAGAGACTCTGCTTATGTTGCCTTGATGAGCACCATCCCCAGACTCCCTGAGAAAACAAGCTTCTGTGGATATCAAGGCACCAGAAAAGCAAAGCTCAAGCTTCTAGAACTATGTATTCTGTATTTAAGTCCTATCTCCTCTGGGTTAGTTTCTAAAATATTACTCCTACTACTGCCTTGAGGAACTGCCACAGCAGATTTAAATCTGTCATCACAGGAAACTCCCTACTCACTTCAAGGTAAACACTGATCCAATAGAATTCAGGCTCTGCTGAACATTCCAGAGAAGACGGTCACAGAAGAGCTCTATGTAGATGTGAGGCATATACTTAACAGAACACTTCAGTTTTCAGGCACGAGGGAGGAGTATCTTCCTCTCTAGGGACTATGAAGTAGCCAGGGGACATCGCATGCCCTTAGAGCTCCTTAACTTTAGATGCTCCTGCAAGCAGAGCTCATGCTGGAGGAATAGGACCAGTTTACCAGCCCTACTAAAACTGACCAAGCAGTCATTCTTTTTGCTAGCCAGAAAGGCAAAGTTTGGTTTTCAGTTCTTTACACATTTCAAAACTTTCCCCTGATCTGATAGACTTTTGGGCTGGAGGGTGGGTTGGATACAGGCACCACAGTGCAGGCAGCCTGAACCGAGTTCTCCCTGGAGAAGACCCGGTATCCAAATCTGGGCTGCTGAGAACTCTCCTTGCACCAGTTGTGGAATTAACCTGCTTGGATGAAGCAGCCTGAAGGCAGAAGAATGTTCAGGATGAAATCCAAAGTAGTATCTGTTACTGTAGAGCTGCTCACTGGACACTGGGCAACTTTGAGGACTCTAAGGAAGCTCCATCAGCCTCAGCCCCAGGCCTCACCTGGATCTTATGAGATCGCAACACATGTTTCTTCTGGTGACTGAATAGATAAGGTATTTTATTATCTGTCCGTTGTATTATGGTAACTTCACACAAGGAAGCATATGATAGCCGATTCTGTCAGTGTCCTTTAGTGTGCTGGCTCAGATATTTCTCAGCCTAGATAAAAATTCAAGCCCAGAAGAGCAGGCATAAATTAGACACTGCAGGAAAAGCAATTGCCTGGTTGGACTCAGTGGTGCTCTTACAGGAACATATCAATCATAGCCATCAGAGTCACAGCCACAGAGGCCAGTACCTGAGAACGTTGCCTGATACATGCATGGGATTCATGGGAGCCACTCAGAGCTGCTGCAGACATCCTATGGCTGGGGGGATTCCAGTGAAAGACTCCATGAGGGGCTTGACTATGGGTCAACCAGGGAGGAACCCAGGGTCAGGCGAGAGGATCTTTGAACCTCAGCATTCAGGGAGAAGGATGACTACAACATGGAAGATGAAAAGCACTTTTCCTAATGATTGGCATTCCTACTGCCTCTGTAATTGCAGAAAAAATGGCAAGGTAATCAAAAGGGATAAGTGTTTGCATTTCAATTTCTCAACCACATTCTTCCTAGGGGCCCTTCAGAGCAGGGTGGAGGGTCATCAGGACTTCAAGGAATTTGGGCTCAGGGTTAAATCTCTACACTGTACTTGTGAATCAAACACGCGTCCTCATTCTCAAACAACCACAACCAATGGGAAATCAAAAGATGGAAAGCACTATCACCTGAAGGATCTGCCACTTTAAGGGACTCCATCTACTTACCTTGAAGACAGCCCCTGAGAGGTGACCCTGTGGTAACTTAGGGAAGAACCAGAGATTTGACAACCCATGTGAGTCTTGGGTGGAGATCTGTGAAGCCAGGCTCACACCAACACTGCCCTTGTAACCACACCCTGCAGATATACCTAGAGGAAAATCAGAACCAAAGCCTCTTCCATAACATCCACAGGGTGAGAACCTCACTTGAACCATGTCAGATAACCAAGGAAGGGAAGAACCCCTGACAAAACATAAGCAGCAAGAGTATCAGGCAGACAAGGGACATCCTGGCTATGACTACGAGGGTTTGGCAGAATCCAGATTACACAAAACCAATAAATACTTGCTGGAAAGTGAAATCAAAGCAGCCTTGGAATCCCTCCTCTTTGTTCCATCTAAAACCACCTCGACCTTTGTGTCAAAAACAACCTGGACCAAAGGTTAGACACTGCAGTGAATGCAGGACCATGGTTCCAAACACACCTCTTTGCTTTGATGCAGTCTTGGGTGTTTCTAAAGATGTCACATCCCAAAGCCAGCCTTTATTACAATCCACAGGGCTTGACACAAGGTAACAACTCTTCACAAGAGGATGGATGTCAGTCTTCAGCTATGTAACATGAACAGTCATACTATAGAAGGACTAATTTTGTCCCTTTCCTACTTAAAGGAAAACCCAGGAGTATTGGGAATCTTTTGGAAGGTGTAGGCAGGTGTGGCAGAGGCTGGGGAGCTCAGTGACATCTTTGTGACCTCCACGTTATCTGCACAGCTATACAGAATGGCATCAGGTTTGCAGCCCTATCCCACCAGAAAACTTTCCTATGACCCTTCCTCAATGTGAGGGCCCCAGAGCTTTCTCCAAATTCAACCAAGGCAGCTCAGCCTTGGGCACAAGGGGACATTTCAGTGTGTAGACATTAATCATCATCAGGATGGACCAAGTTGGAGAGTGAGTCATGGAACCACCTGTTTCTAGCTAGGGCATTCTGAGATGCATTTGATGTGGTTCTGTCAAGCATTCCCAGAGGAACTGAGCCACACGCAGCCTAGCTGTGATCAACTCAGTGCTCTGCCCACCTCTGGTTGCTGTCCTCACCCTGTCTCTCACCATTTCACGCTCCGGGTTTCTGGGATCACTTCCACAGTATCATCTACCTCAGACATATAGCACTTGGGTTTGGAATTTAGGAAGTCCAAACTGAAACACCATAATTTCCCTTCATACTGAAAAGGAGAGGACCTTAACTCTTCTTTCACTGGCATGGTCAAGATGTAAGTGCCAGATTACTTATGTCACAAATAAATTGAGGCACATTTTTGCATTTCTAATTGAAATTACAACTACATAATAAGCTCTGTTCATTAATTTACATTCCAAAGTTATTTTTGTTAATACCTGAAAGACAGCTTAGCAAACTTTTCTCTAGAAGATATGGGATGTTTACAGGTTAACTTTGTAACAGTGATTCTGTAATTTAATCCTTCCAGCACCAGGGCTGGCCAAAGCCTCTTCTCTTCCTCTATACAGAAAAGTTGCAAATTATTCTAGACATCCCCTAAGAAAAACAACTCAGAAATTGTTGTAGTAGGCTGCATTTCATTGACACATTTTCAGATTTGAAGGATAACTCAGGCTAGAAGCAGACAGCCTCATTCATGGTGATTGCCAAATTTCCAGGACACTAAATCAAATCCGCTATTCTGAGAATCACCAGATGAACAAGGCCTGAAGTGGAAACAAACCCCCTGAGGAGTTTCACCAGGAGTCAAGCCAAAGAAATTCACCATGGGTCAGCAGAGATGTCAGGCAGTGCCCAGTAACACCGGGTAACCATAAGCAGAGAGCTATGAAGGAGAGACAGGCCATGTCCCTCTTCAAGTTTTTTCCCTAATGCAGTGGTCTTCCCTGTAGGTTTAACACCCATGATGACCTGTGCCTCAACCACAGGATTAGAGCTGTTGAGATGCAAAGACACTGAGGTGACTATCAGAACAGAGACAGAACCCCCAGATAAGTCTGTACACACCCCATTCCTTCATTCCCCCGACAAATACCTTGCAAGGCTGCTGACGCAGCTAGTAGAACCAAAGATGCGTCCTTGGTTCAATAGATTTAAGGAATTCAACAATAGTTCCACATCAAGTAGCATGCATCAATAAGGAACAAGCCGTACCCCTCAGGACACATGTAAGAAAAAAAAAAGTATAAATGTTCTGGAGTAGAGAGTTTTCATACAGCAGCATACAAAGCCTTGCTCCCTCCCCTGGCACCAGTGTCAGTACCTTCTCAGCCCCAAGTATTCTGAGTTTCAGGTCAAGGGTCTGGAGAGGATACAATTACGTTCGTCTGTTCTCTCCGGAACACAGGCTTTTCAAGATACGAAAACTTCCTTTGTCACATCATTCTAGGTCCCCACCTGGCCACTCCAGACCACACTCACGCTTTCCATTTGCAGTGTTTCAAAGTATCCAGATGATCTTTGTAGCCATTTTGCAAGAGGCACAAGTGTTACAGGGTATGATCCTGATGTACTATCCTTTGTGGATCAAGGGTTCCGTAAACTAAGGGAAAGTAATAGGCCTACAAGCATTGTAAGATTTATAAATATACAAAGACAGTTTGCTATAACAATGTATCTAAAAGTATCAGCGATTACAAAGCCTGGACTTTTAAAGCTTGAAGATCTCCCAATCTCTCCAGATCCTGACAATATTCTTGGATCTCCACCACAACACCAACATCTGCAATGAACTTGAGTCTTCCAATGTAGATGATCCTTGTGATATCTGGGAGAAGGTTCACATTAGCCTCATGTGAGACTAGCCATTACCTGCCTCATACAAGGAAGAATTCCAAGAGCAAGCAGACTACTAACCTGGAAATTAAAACATACAATTCTCCATATAGTATTTAGTGGAGGATCCGTCTACGATCATAGTAATGTCCCCAAAAGTACCTTCAATGCTAATTAGCAGAGAAGATAATACTAGGTGAGGGAAAACAGCTACTTTCTCATGACAAGCAAGAATGACATTTATCACTAGCATAAACTTGTCCTCATATGATAGGTTAAGCTCCCAATAAAGTGCTTCCTTCAACAACCTAAACAGGCAGTGAGAGGTCAGAACCCAAGGATATATTTTACTACAGCCCTTTTTAATGAATAGACCATGCTCAAGACTTACTAGTTCTAAGCTGAGAACCAACAGCCAATGTCATATGCCAAGAGATTCACAGAGTATGAACTCAAAGATCTGTATGGGTTCATAGAATGAGCTAAAACAAGATGACATCTGACTGCTCCCAGCGCACTCCTGTTATCTGAGCATTGAATCATCAGCTTCCCTGTGACTGGATGAAATTGGAAAGAACAGCTGTGTTCTATCGGAGGCTAACCCAAATCTGTTCCCCCAGATTCCTGTCTGGGATTTTCAGAAATCTGTCTTTTATGCAGACAGGCTCCTGTCTCTATTTTTATAATCTTTAAGTGACACAATCTGTTGAATGTCTTCTAAACCAGGGTTTTTCCCATAGTAACTGAGACCCCCACTGAGCCAGGTATTGAGAATTTCTCACCTGACCCTGAGTGTTTCAGGAGCCCAATCTGGGGATGCTGATGTGTAGGGGATGCTGATGTGTAGGGGATGCTGATGTGTAAGGGATGCTGATGTGTAGGGACTGCAGATGAGCTCCTTGGTCTATCTTCCTAATTAAGGAACCCAAACCTGCATTACTTCACCTTTAAACAGAAAAATAACTCGTCTTGTACTGAATGATTTCATAGAGCAAAATAGGCTGGCTGAAACCTTGGTTCATTGTTACTGGAAGACTTTCTCCACCCTATGCCAATAAAAACACTGTCTTTCTCAGTGTGGCCCATCAGCAAGGTGACCAATCACCAGTAATATAATTAAGGATCATGAGACAAGTAATGATGGAAACCAGAAGGGGAAGGAGGTTAACCTGCTCTAACTGATGGCCAGCTAATGAGACACCAGCAGTGATCAATCAACAACAACAAGAAAAACTAGAATCATCTAAGTTGGAGTGCTCCTCATTGATGGGCTGTCATGACTGAGTCTGGGTATATTTTGAGTATTGTACATGAAAGTGCAAGTTCAAAAATCTGTTCCTATAGAGAAAATTAGCATTTTTTTTTTTAAAAAATTAAATTCCGGGATACATGTGCAGAATGTTCAGGTTACATAGGTATAAAAGTGCCATGGTGGTTTGCTGCACCTATCAACTCGTCATCTAGATTTTAAGCCCCACATGCATTAGGTATTTGTCCTAATGCTCTCCCTACCCTTTCCTCCCACTTCCTGACAGGCCCCGGTGTGTGTTGTTCACCTCCCTGTGTCCATGTGTTCTCATTGTTCAACTCCCACTTATGAGAACATGCGGTGTTTGGTTTTCTGCTCCTGTGTTAGTTTGCTGATGATGGCTTCCAGTTTCATCCATGGGCCTGCAAAGGACAGCTCATTTTTTATGGCTGCATAGTATTGCACGGTGTATGTGTACCACATTTTCTTTATCCAGTCTATAATTGATGGGCATTTGGGTTGGTTCCAAGTCTTTGCTATTGTAAATAGTGCTGCAATAAACATACATGTGCATGTGTCTTTACAGAATGATTTATAATCCTTTGGCCATATACTCAGTAATGGGACTGCTGGATTAAATGGTATTTCTGGTTCTAGATCCTTAAGGAGTCACCACACTGTCTTCCACAATGGTTGAACTAATTTACACTCCCACCAACAGTGTAAAAGCGTGTCTTTCTCCACAGCCTCACCAGCATCTATTGTTTCCTGACTTTTAATAATCACCACTGACTGGCATAAGATGGTATCTCAGTATGGTTTTGATTTGCATTTCTCTAATGATCAGTGATTTTTCATATGTTTGTTGGCCATATAAATGTCTTCCTCTGAGGAGGGTCTGTTCACATCCTTTGATTATTAGCAATTTGCAAATCTGTCCTGGCTGAATTGACCTCACCTTTTCAGTAGTCAATCAGACCACCCTGGACTCACATGGGCTCATCATCCCCGAGGACCATGAAGACTCAGGCAGTTCACACCTTGAATTCTCACTAGCTTCACTGCCAAAGGAAGTAAGATACCCGATTCCTCAGACTTCCAAGCTGACCAGGGAGCTCAACACGTTTGATAGCATTTCTCAGTATGATGGGTGAGGAGTTTCACATTTCCTTGCAGCTCTGCTGACCAACAATGCTTCTTCCTGTCAGAAGCTACAGCTTACAAATGGACTAAGAAATTCATTATGAGGAAGAGTCCTAGCATGGTTTATTTTCCTATTACAACTGACCCCCAGGACAGAACTCTGGACCCAGTGCCAGCAGAAAACTATCTTAGAAAAAGCCAGCAAGGGTGAATGCATAAAAGGCATGAGCAACAGCTGCCATTTCTCAGGAAATGTTACTTGCTCCCGGTTTTGCACTAAGGGTCAGTTAACTGGAGCAGTGTGACACTGCATGATTGTCAAGGTTTCAGAATTCACTTCCAAGTCTTCCAGATGGACCCTGGTTGCCCAGAAAAGGCACAGTATTACCAAAGATGATATCTGTTCCCTATCTGCAAATATTTTATCTCCATTGGTGCCAAAGACACCCAGAGATAAACTACAAGGAATGCACATCCCCAACCTTCTAGCAATTCAGATTTTGCTGGGAACATTTGAGCAGCAGCACTCAGATGGTACAGCTTTGGAGGAAACAGAGATATACATTATCACCTTTAACCCTGGGGTACGTCTCTATCAGAACAGTGATGTTTCCTGATTGAGCGTTTCCACCAACACAGATGCACAGGCTTTACCACCACTACTGGAAACCACAGGACAAAGACTAGTCATCTGAAGGGCATCATTTTAAGAAAACTTCATAGAGTAAAGACCCTATGATCAAGAAATTTAGAGAGTTAATATCCTTAAAGGAATAGGAGCAGACATCAAGCAGACAAGGTTATATAAACTTAAATAGAAATATTCAGGCAAAAGATAGTACTTGATGAGATAAATTCTAGAATGAATGTGTCTGAAGATCACAGGAGTTTTTCTGATGATCAGAGAAAAATATGAAGGCAAAAATGAGGATAAATGGACAGAACGTATTTGCTCCACTAATTTGGACATCCCCCTCTTCCTGGGCCCCAAAGTGCAAGCTTGGAGAGGTACAGGACTTTCAGGCATTTGAGTTCAGGGTATCTTCCATGGACCCGGACATGGGGTTCAAATATCTATGGACTCTGCTCAGACTGCTCATTCCACTGTCTGAGTTACAGAGATGATAAGGAATAGCAACAGATAATTCAATACTTCCCTGCATTATGTTTAGAAAAATTTCCATCAGAATAAAATCTGTTGAAATGTAGATTTTGAATCCTATAAATCTGAAAATTCAGTACCACATAGATACTAGTGTTGTGACCACTAAAACAGATCTGGAAGATCCAGTGAGGTAGACTCGATCTAGCCAATCCCGAAGCATGCTGTACTATGCCAAGAATCCAAATTAGCTAAAAATGCAGCTTATTTTTCTCTTGTAGGCAGGGCTTTAACCCAGTAGGACAGAGGTATTAAGACTTTTACATAGAACATTATCAAAGTGGATCCCATCTACCTTTGCAGAAGGCATCATAAGGGGAACTGCCTGACCTGCCACACCTGTCACAGCATAGGCTGTGCAACTGTGCCCTGGAGCCAGAACTCAAACCTTGATTCTGTATCCAAGACATGAAACAAGGAGTTTTCCTAACTAGCCACATACTTCATCAACCCACTCACACCAAGAAAGAAAATCAGAGCTGGTCTATAAAGAGGACAGACTGCTATGACCATGGGCAGCTGTATTTGGGGCTCAACCTAAGAACACTGGGAGAAGAGTAAAAGATTGTGAGACTTGGAATCAACCTAATAACATTGGGAGGAGAGAAGAGATTGTGAGACTTGGAAGGGCCAGTCCTATGGCATGGATGTTGCTGGGCCTTTAACCTCTACCCTTGACCAAAGCAAAGGGAGCAATGGCAAGGAAGGTTTAATACCCAAGACCGAGGTCTCAAGATGCAGAAGTCAGTGAGGGAAGACTCTGGTGACCCAGACCCAATCAATACTGCCCATGTAGTCCATTTTATGGGCATGAAATGGAGTGAATTTCTCCACCAGAAAAGTAGTGAGAAACCTCACCAGGAGCACTGTAAATCCTCTGGTTTAATAATGACCCTCACGTGGAAACAGTATCAATGCCAGTCAGGCTAGGGTCAGAGAACAACCTAGAAACTGTCCAGAGGCTGAGGTAATAGAAGTGAAAAGCCACAGAGGATTGCAAAATTAAACCCAAACACATTTATGAGCAGCTTGCACCGGAAGACAGCACCAGGTACGGTGGATCCAGGTACTTGGGTTAATCCTGCCAGGACTGCAAACAAGAGAAGGGGTCCACACCAGCTTATTCAACCCTACACATTTCAATTGGGAGCCAGAGTTCTTTTGGCTGGAATCACAATTCAACCCCACACCCCACACTCAAGGGAAAAAGTAGGAAATGTTGGAGGAGGGAAAAATAAATTCTGATGAAAAGATCATCAATGGCTCAATTTCAAATGGGATGCTGACTGTTCTTAGCAGCTTAGTACCATGTGGAAGCACACCTAAACTAAATGTTAAGAGTTTCAAGCTTATTTACTCCTAAGTAGTATGTTCTATAGCAATAACAAGCAAAAGTTGACATGTTCTTACAAGTATGCATTACAGCCCCATGAAGGACTGAGCATTGCAAATTTCGTCAACAATTATAACAGCATATGACAAGTGAAATAAAATAGAAGGTAGATGACATTTTAGCTCTTGCATCAAACAGTCTCACCTCTTTTCTGTGGTAGAAAGCATGAGACTTAAAAGACAAAACATCCTTTGAATATAATGATCAGTCATCTCCATTTTTTATTCTCATTCTGATAAATTTAATAGAAACAGACATTGCAGGAGATAGCTACAGGACAAGGGTGAAAAAGACAGGGGTGTGTGAGCAGCTCTCCCAGAAGGAGAAAGTCCCCATCACAGGAAGGAAGAGTGGGGAGCTCCTTGCTGCAGTAGACACTCAGTTCATTTGTCTTCTGCTGAGACAGAAACACAGGCAGCTGCACATTCTACTTGAATGACTGAGCTGCCCCAGGCCATGCCCTCAACCTCTCAGCTAGCTCATTTTCCTGCAGAGGCACCCCAGCAGCTCAGGGGAATAGATACTTGGGTAAAGAGAAAATTGGTGGAATGTTAGAGGTAGCGGGTTAAACAGGACTGTAGCCCTCCAGGAGGGATGTTGTGAAATGGATTGCTTGTGGTTCCTCCAGGGTCCCCAAGCAGTGTTGAGTCTCAGTCACCTCCATCAGTGACCAGCTCAATCCTAACCCCTCTTCAGTGGCTGCCCTCTCTACATTGCCACCCCCTTTCACTCTCCTCTGGGCTCCCTTGGATCACTTTCAAATAGGGGACCAATAAAGTAGGCAGATGAAGGGTCCCTCTTAAGTCCTCCTCCAAGTCCCGAGAACCCATGAATATGCTATGCTACACAGCAGGCAGGGAGTGAAGGGGAGAGATGGAAATGAGGTTGTTCATCATCTTGAAGGTACAGAGATTCCCGGGATTGCCCAGGGGGAGCAATGTCAGGAAAGTGATTCAAGTGTGAAAGTGGGAGAGGCAGGGAGAATTGGAGGGGAGAATCAGAATTTGAGATGTGGGTGCACACTGGGCAGCCAGAGGTGGTCCCATCTGAGGCAGAAAAGGGTCCCCACACTGAAGGTTACAGAAGGAACAAGGTAAGGAATGCTGGGGTCTCTAAAGATAGCTAAAGGCATGAAACAAATTGCCCAATGGAGCAGCCAGTCAGACAACTTTGCCAACATTTTCATTTTTTCCGAGTGACTCCATTCTAAACCTCTCATCTCTACGACAGAATAAATTTATTTACATTTAAGCTCCTAATGCACTGATTACTTATCACAATACCATAGGAAATATAGCACCTGTCCAAAATTCTTACTTCAACATTCAGGGGAATCCAGAAGTTACTGCTTTTCACCTTCTATTTCAACTAGGAGGCCTTAGAACTCTCCTCTCTAGCGACCCTAATCCAGAAAACAGGCAAGAAGAATGGCCACACATCCTCTTAACATCCCAGGAGGGAGATTTTGCAGTGATATTACAGATGGTTCTCATTTATGTGAGTGTCAAATGCTTTGAAATAGATTAAAACATGAAAGAAATCGGTATTTTGGTTTTCTATGGAGGAAACTAAATACACAGCACAGTACATTAATGAACTATTCTATGGAGCAAGACATCTTCCTCACTGGATTCTACCATCAGAGTAGAAATCATATCTAAATCATTCCAAACACAAAAACCAAACATTTTCAAAATGCCCCTTTCCAAGCACCTAAGTAGACTGACAGACAACTGAGTGCTTCCTGAAGTTCTGCGTCCCAGAAAGGCTCCCACTTCACAGGAGAGCACGAGGTCCCTGCCTTTCCCAAGCTGTAGGTCAGCATGGCTCCCAACTAGCACATTTCTCACTGCACTCTCACAACAGCAAGCTCTTCCTGACAGACAGCTCTAAATCATCTTCCTCTTCCCGCTATGTCTGCTGCCTTCCAGGCTCTTAGAATCACTTTCCAAGAAAGAAACACAAAACACAAACGTGAAAGGGTCTAAGATATGGAAAGCAAGACCAGCAGCGAGAACACTAGGAGAAAGGACCATGACATCCGAGACCCCCATAAATACTGCCCACAAACTCCACACCCAGTGGAACTTTCCTGGGAGTAAAATGTCAAATCTCTGAGCAGTCAGGTGGTTGTACACTTTACCTGGACCATTCCAGGCACTCCGGCTTGGGAATGACTCTCACAAACACAAAATGAACAAGAGCACCCTGCAGACAAGGATCAAAGGCTAACCTAGGCTGTGTCTAAGAGACTGAGATGTGGGGGTCAAAGCACTATTATAAAGAAGTGGGCAAAGTTAGAGCAGACACTCTTGGCAGCAGCTTCCACTAGAAATCAGCACAGGTTCTGGTTGACTCAGGGACATGGTTTAGTCCCGCCAGGGACTGTTAGTATAAAAGTTTCAAAGGATCTCATCACTCCTGCTCATTCAATCCTAAAAATTATAATTGGGAGGCAGTGACATTGGTCACTCTCACTATAACTCAATGCATCAGAACAATGTGGGACATTGGAAGGAATACATTTCTTCCTTCAAAATATACCAGTTGCACAAAAACAGATGCAGACTTAAAAGCTCACATGCAAAAGTTTCTTTAAAAAAACTAAATGTGTTAACAGTTTAGATCCTATTTACACCTAAACTTAGAGTATATTGCAATAAAATGCCAAATTCACATATGCATACAGAATGAGAAATCTGCACACTCAAATCTCTGACATCCCACTGAAGAAATGAAGTTTGCAACTTCCCTCTAGTAGTTTATCTTAGAACTCATGGTATATAACAGAGAGCTGACATTTAAAGGAACACTACTTTTAGATCTTTAAGCATACAATCTCATTTTTGTGGAAGAGAAAGTATGAGACTTAGAAGTTATTAAAGGATGACTTGTCAATTTTTGTATTCAACTTTTTACATCCTGTGTGAGGCACAGAAAGCTGAATGAGATACAAGGGTATTTTAAGAATCTCTTCCCAGGAGAGGGAAGTGTCCCTATTACAGGAAGGCAGTAGAAAGCTCCCTGCTGCAGTGGATCCTGAGCCCATCCCCCCCATGCTGAAAGGGTGATCCCAGCCTTTAGCATTCTTCTGGAATGACTGGGCTGCTCAGGGCTACACCTGTACCTTTTTAGTCTACTTGTTTTCAGGCAGAGCCACGTTTCAGACAGGAATTCATGCCTTCAGGATACAGGAAAAACTAAGGAACGTGTCTGATAGGGTTGACAGTGACCAGAACATCATCCCAAAGGGACGATCGAGATGCATTATTCCTGGCTGAAGACATACAGCAAGATAGAGTCCCAGTCGCCTCCATAAGTAAGCTCAATTCCCTCCCCACCCACCCCCCCAACCCCTTCACTGGCTATTCTCGCCACCCTTTCACCAGTTCAGCATCTTCCTGTGGGCTTCCTCAGAACACTTTGAAATTAGGTACTCAATAACATGGGCAGAGTAGTGACCCCCTGAGATTTGTAAGTCTTAATCCTTAGATGCTGGGAACATGTTTTTGATATGGCAAGGGGGTATTTGGGAGACAGAACTGAGGTTGCTAATCAGCTAATGTGCAGAGATCACCCTGGATCCTCCAGGAGGGTCCCTTGTCATCAAAGGTGATTCAAAAAATTAAGCAGGAGAGGGAGGCAGAAGCAGAATGAGAATCAGATCTCAAGAGGCACTCCCAGCTCTGAAGCTGAGGGTGGAATCCCTCCATTTGAAGCCCAGAAAGGGGCCACAAGTCAAGGAAGGCAGTGGGCTGCTGAAAAGGAAGTCAAGGAAACAGACTGTCCTCTAGAAAAAAACAAGCCAACCATGTAGACAGCTTCATTTTGTCTAGGTGAGACCAATTTCAGTCTATAGATCACCACTGTAACGTGAAATAAACCTGTTTTACTTTTCAGCTTTCTACATATGGCTAGCCAGTTTCCCCAGCACCATTTATTAAATAGGGAATCCTTTCCCCATTTCTTGTTTTTGTCAGGTTTGTCAAAGATCAGATAGTTGTAGATATGCAGCATTATTTCTGAGGGCTCTGTTCTGTTCCATTGGTTTATATCTTTTTTGGTACCAGTACCATGCTGTTTTGGTTACTGTAGTCTTGTAGTATAGTTTGAAGTCAGGTAGCGTGATGCCTCCAGCTTTGTTCTTTTGGCTTAGGATTGACTTGGCAAATGTGGGCTCTTTTTTGGTTCCATATGAATTTTCAAGTAGTTTTTTTCCAATTCTGTGAAGAAAGGCATTGGTAGCTTGATGGGGATGGCATTGAATCTATAAATTACCTTGGGCAGTATGGCCATTTTCAGGATATTGATTCTTCCTACCCATGAGCATGGAATGTTCTTCCATTTGTTTGTATCCTTTTTTATTTCATTGAGCAGTGGTTTGTAGTTCTCCTTGAAGAGGTCCTTCACATCCCTTGTAAGTTGGATTCCTAGGTATTTTATTCTCTTTGAAGCAATTGTGAATGGGAGTTCACTCATGATTTGGTTGTTTGTCTGTTATTTGTGTATAAGAATGCTTGTGATTTTTGTACATTGATTTTGTATCCTGAGACTTTGCTGAAGTTGCTTATCAGCTTAAGGAGATTTTGGGCTGAGATGATGGGGTTTTCTAGATATACAATCATGTTATCTGCAAACAGGGACAATTTGCCTTCCTCTTTTCCTAATTGAATACCCTTTATTTCCTTCTCCTGCCTGATTGCCCTGGCTAGAACTTCCAACACTATGTTGAATAGCAGTGGTGAGAGAGGGCATCCCTGTCTTGTGCCAGTTTTCAAAGGGAATGCTTCTAGTTTTTGCCCATTATGATATTGACTGTGGGTTTTTCATAGATAGCTCTTATTATTTTGAGATACATCCCATCAATATCTAATTTATTGAGAGTTTTTCCTTACACTTTATACAAAAATTAATTCAAGATGGATTAAAGACTTAAATGTTAGACCTAAAACCATAAAAGCCCTAGAAGAAAACCTAGGCAATACCATTCAGGACATAGGCACGGGCAAGGACTTCATGTCTAAAACACCAAAAGCAATGGCAACAAAAGACAAAATTGACAAATGGGATCTCATTAAACTAAAGAGCTTCTGCACAGCAAAAGAAACTACCATCAGAGTGAACAGGCAACCTACAAAATGGGAGAAAATTTTTGCAACCTACTCATCTGACAAAGGGCTAATATCCAGAATCTACAATGAATTCAAACAAATTTACAAGAAAAAAACAAACAACCCCATCAAAAAGCAGGCGAAGGATATGAACAGACACTTCTCAAAAGATGACATGTATGCAGCCAACAGACACATGAAAAAATGCTCATCATCACTGGCCATCAGAGAAATGCAAATCAAAACCACAATAAGATACTATCTCACACCAGTTAGAATGGCAATCATTAAAAAGTCAGGAAACAACAGGTGCTGGAGAGGATGTGGAGAAATAGGAACACTTATACACTGCTGGAGGGACTGTAAACTAGTTCAACCATTGTGGAAGTCAGTGTGGTGATTCCTCAGGGATCTAGAACTAGAAATATCATTTGACCCAGCCATCCCATTACTGGGTATATACCCAAAGGATTATAAATCATGCTGCTATAAAGACACATGCACACACATGTTTATTGCATCACTATTCACAATAGCAAAGACTTGGAACCAACCCAAATATCCAACAACGATAGACTGGATTAAGAAAATGTGGCACATATACACCATGGAATACTATGCAGCCATAAAAAGGATGAATTCATGTCCTTTGTAGGGACCTGGATAAAGCTGGAAACTATCATTCTCAGCAAACTGTCGCAAGGACTAAAAATCAAACACCTCATGTTCTCACTCATAGGTGGGAATTGAACAATGAGAACACACCGACACAGGAAGGGGAACATCACACACTGGGGCCTGTTGTGGGGTAGGGGGACGGGGGAGGGATAGCATTAGGAGATATACCTAATATTAAATGATGAGTTAATCAGTGCAGCACACCAACATGGCACATGTATACATAAGCAACAAACCTGCACGTTGTGCACATGTACCCTAAAAGTTAAATAATTAAAAAAAAAAAAACCTGTTTTACTTAAGCACTAACTTGATGTCCATTTAGTACAGCAGAAAGAGAAAGAAATGTAAGACCTGTCCAACATTCTTAATGTTCTTTTGTCAGGGTGATCCAGAGTCAGTCACTGATGTTCACCTGAAAGTTCCTCTAAGAGTCTTCGTAACTATTCTTACCCTGAGAATCAATGAAGAACAAAATTAAAGGCAACGTATAGTATATCCTGAGCATTTCAGTATTTAAGTGTGATAAATAGATGTGTTTGTTCAATTTACATGGGAAATGTATAGGCACAAATGGCATGAAAGACAGATTAAAATTTACAAGAGTAGGTCCTGATTATTTGTTTTCTATGAAGTGTACTAAATATACGATTTAGAACTTTCTACAAGGTATTCTGTTGCCCAAATAACTTCCCCACTTGATTCTATCACCAGTTCAGATATGACACCAGTCGCTTATCAGTTGTTTCAAACATAAAGAGATGGAAATAGTCTTCAAAATGTCACCCTCCCATGACTGACAGGCTAGAACAACCAAAAGCACTGTCATTCTCTCCACCTTAAACTATGTGGAAGGTCCCATTCAGATGGACCAGGAGGTTCCCTGCTCTTCATGAATTGCAGGTCAGCATAGCACCAGGAGAGGCTGATAATTTCTGGCTAAGGACTGACCATTAGTGAGTCTTTCTCACAGATGGCTCCGAATATTCTCCACCCTCCTATTGGTAGCCTCTACCCCCGGCTGTCAGAACCACCTCCCCCCAAAACTACCACCTTACAAATCTGAAAGAATCCTACACCTGGAAAGCAAGACCACCAGCTGCTTCCACATCTAAAAGAGAACCCTGGCTCATGGTTTGTGCCCCCAGGGGCCTGGCAGGCCCAGCACACCCACCCATGGGGATGGGAATGATGTCAAAATCCTGCCCCTTTGATAGGAGACCACTGAGCCCTTCTTACCCAGAGGAGGTGGTGCTATTGCCAACTATGATCAACATTGTCTATAAATTTTCCGGGACAACATTCAGACATTACCACAGGCACCACAAAAAAAGGCAGAAGCCTCCAGCACCAAGTATTCTGCATTGAGTCCTTCTCCTTTAGGTGAGCTTAAAGTTCTGCACCTACCACCGACTTGAGAAACTGCCAGGATACTTAAATCTGTCACAAGGAACTACTTGCTGGTGAATGGTGACTCAGGAGACTCCCTGACCTGCTGAATGATCCAGAGAGAAGAGACAGAATGAGAAGAGTTCCGTGGGGATACAGGTTTCATAGTTACTACTGAGGAAACATCACTTCCCAGGCATCAGGGAGGTATATGTATCATCTTCCTGTGTAGTCTAGGAGGTAGAAAGAGAAAACCACATTTCTTCAATGCTCCCTAGCCTTCAACACCCATGGTAAGCTGGGTCCTAAAAAGGACTGGGTTGGTGGACCAGCTCTATTGAAACTAACAAGGCAGCTGTCCCTTGTCTAGTCAGAAAGGAGAAATTTGCTTTTCAGCTCTCTGCATGCACTGCACTCTGCCAAGGCTGGATGGAATTTCAGGCCAGAGGGTAGGCTGGGTACAGAACTCAAAGCCAACAGCCTGAAATGACTTGTCTTTACAGTAGACCCTATTTTATGAAACTGAGCTGAGAATTTTCCTGGTTCCAAGCTACAGAATTACTCTAAACATGGTACAGCTTGAAGGAAACAACGTTCAGGATAGAACCTAAGGAAGCACCTGTCAGTGCAGAGCAGCTCATTGGAGGCCTGGCAATTCTATCAGGACCCGTTAGGAAGCTCCATAAGCCTCTTTGATCCAGGCCCCAAACTGGCCCTTATGAGATCCCAACTTGTGTTGTCACCAATTACTGCAAAGACATAATTTTGACCACCTATCATATTGGTGTCACTTCACGTGAAACAGCACAGAGCAAATTCTGTAAAAGTTTCTTTAGTAAGTTGGAGCGGACTGACAGCTGTCACAGCCTGGGAGAAGGTACTTAGCCCAACAGCACAGGCACAAACAGGACAGAATCCAGGAGGGTGGGCTGCCATCTCATTAGACTGAGTATTTACCTTACGGGAAGGTATCAACCACAGCTATCAGAATCACAGCCACTAGCCAATGCCTGAGAACATTCCCTTAGGCATCAAGTGTGAGATTCACGGGAGGCCCTCAGAGCTGCAGCACACATTCTCTGGGTGGGGAAACAGCCAGTGACACAGGCTCCATAAGGGGCATGACTGAGTCAACTTGGAGAAACCTAGGGACAGACTTAAGGATCTTTACAACAAATAACACTCAGAGGAAGAGAGCAGCTATAACCTTGACTGCTCAAAGCACTGCTTTCCTAGCCATGTGTGTTCTTACTGCCTCTAAGCTGCAGAAGTAAAGAGGTAAACCAAAGGGAGTAATGCCTGCATTTCACTTACCCACCCCAATTGCAGCAGCCCCTTAGAGCAGGGTGGAGAGTGGTCAGGACTGCAGACATTTGGGTTCAGAGTCACCTCCATGCCCTTTTTACTTGTGGTTCAGAGTCACCTCCATGCCCTTTTTACTTGTGGTTCAGAAACCTCTGTGCCCTCATTCTCAGAGCCACCACCACCAATGGGAAATAGTCAACAGATCTAACGCAGCTGACACCTGATGCTTCTATCTTTTTACTATCTGATGGAAGAACCTCTAAGACTAAGGCAGAGAAATGATCCCACGGCAATATATTGAGAAGCCAGAAATTTCACGGCGTAGGTGTGTGAATATTCAGAGAACATCTGAGAAACCAGGCTCAAGATAAACACTGCTCATGTCACAGTCTGTGGACATGTCTGGAGATAAATCAGATGTAAAATATGCTCTGTAACATCCAGAGGGAGAGTATCTCACAAGGCCTGTCTCAAGTACTCTGAGGAGAGGAACCCACTCATGACACGCAAGGAAGAACAACATCAGGCAGACAAGCTAAAGGATACCCTAGGCTGTGACCAGGAGTGGTGGCAGGATGATGTCACAAACCCCACATATGTACCTGCTGGTGACATGAAAGCAAAGTAGCTCTGGAATCATTTATGTTACATCATTGGTGTATTAACCTAGACCCAAGGTGAGATGTTTGAATGAACACAGGACCCATGCTTTCAAATGCATCTCTGTTTCATCTGACCCAGTCCTGGGTGTTTCAAAAGCAAAGACTTCCCCTCCCAG
This sequence comes from Pan troglodytes, assembly GCF_028858775.2. NCBI lineage: Eukaryota > Metazoa > Chordata > Mammalia > Primates > Hominidae > Pan > Pan troglodytes. The sequence goes on along the minus strand of NC_072401.2, from coordinate 10,789,444 downwards.
GTCGGCCTGCATGAGAATCCATGGGGCTAAGGGAGAAGGTAAAGATCACCATAAGATACATGTGGAATGCTTCAGCTATGGAATCTGGATGATCCCTATAGCAGAAGGGCTGAGACTGTCCTGCAGAAGCCAACACTCAGGAACATCAGGCATCTTGCAGAATGTGTGTGCAAGCATAGCAGAGGCTGGGAAGCTCAGCGACCTGCCCAGCCACCTTGTAAAAGCAACACAGCCATGGACAGTACCATGCCCATGTCCTCATCCTGGCCTCCCATACACACAAAAAACTAAAATAATGAAAATTGATGTAAAACTCTGCATTGCATGAGAACATTTTCCTATGTAGAGCAAAGCTGAGGGTAGGGTCAGGAAGAGCCTTAACTCATGGTGATTCCCAAGTATACAGGACATTGTCCAGATGATCTCCCCTGAGAATCATGAGCCGAACAATGGCTGAAGAGAAAAACTCACCGAGCACACATCTGTGAACAAAATAGAGCCAAGATGCCATACTACCGGGTGTCAGGAGAGAGAAACTGAGACACAGGCAGTGCCCAGTATCATAGGCTAACCATGACGAAGGAGCTGTGCAGAATCAACTTGCAATGTCCACCTGCAAACGTTCATGCAGGGCTTGTCCCTGATGATGTACAGTCCCTGATGGCCTGTGCCAGACAGACAGAATTAAGGTTGTTGAAATGCAAAGCCCCTAAGGTACATCCTTCAGTGTAGAGGTAGGAGCCCAAGACAGGTCCTTCACACACCCATTCCTTCAAAGACCTTGCAAGTCAGAAGACCCACCCAGTATAGCATTATAAATTAAAGGCAAGCACTCTAGCAGGTAGAATTGATTGGTTGCACGTGGATCAGGAACAACCCGCATTCCTTGTGAATATACAAATACCAAAGACAAAGGAAAAAATTAGAAGCCCTCTGGACTGCAGGGTGTTTTGCTTCCCCACAGCAGCAGACCAAGCCTCTCTCTCTCCCCATACGCAACTCAGCTCCTCATCCATGAGCTTCCTGAGCTTCAGGTCAAGAATCTGCGAAAGGCAGACCCAGTCTAAACTTGCCCATTCCCACCTCATCATCTTAGAGCACAGCCTTCAGAAAATGTCAAAACTTTCTCCTATCAAGTGATGCCAGGTCCCAACCTGAGCACTCAAGACCATACTGTCACTTTCCATTTAAAGTGTTTCATAATATCAAGTTGATGTCTGCAGTTTTACAGCACGTACAAGGGTTAAAGGGGATGGTCTAGGAAGAAAATTCTTTAATGGAACAAACCTGTTTCACTCAATATATACGCCTACAACCCCCAGAAAATTTCATGATGAAGAGCAACAGTTTCCTGTAGCAATTTTTCTTGCCAGAACATTGGCTTCAAACATCCATGGTTGAAGATCCTCATCCAAGTCTCTCCCTAAAGCATTAACAACTGTAATAGAAACCTGTTCTTCCAAGGTAGATAGATGATCCTTCTGACATCCTTCTGGAAGGTTCATGTTAAGCAGACATCTCACTACAGTGCAATGAAGCTAGTCATATTACCCCATGGGCACAGTAGGCCCCATACGGTAATCATCCTTATCCCAGAAAAGTTATCAAGACAGACCAGCCAGGGCCTTTGTCAGTGTTAACTCTCAAATCACTAGATGAAAGCAGTCTGTATGTGTTGATAAAGGAACTGTCCCCCTTGTTGCCTACATTAACTACATATTTATGTCTAGAATAGTTACGTCTGTACTGAATACACTGATGTCACATGAACTATGCCCTCCTCATCCCCTAAATGAAGCAACTATGTTCAAAACATATAAAGTGTATTAGGGACTGTAAGTCATCCAGAGATAGCTTAAAGGATGTAGGATTATGTGCACAGGTTACATGCCATTTTATACAAGAGACTTAAGCACTTGAAGGTCCTAGAATTAATCCCTTGCAATACAAGGCAAAGGTACTCATCTTATTCTGAGGGTTTAAAACTGGACTAGTCACAAGCAGTAGAATCAAAGAACAAAGATCTAAAGGTCAGATGATACTTAACCTAGTACCCTTCCACCCTAGGACAGTACATAGAGATGGAATCAGCTAATTGGGAGGTAGAGAAATCAATGTTATTCACTTATGAATCATGGGGACCCATGTGCTCTCTTAAGTTTTGGAAATACAGACTACTCTTGGCAGCCCCTCCCAACCTCAGGCTGCCTCCTGCTGTAGTCCATGCCTGAATCAGCCTGTCCAGTGCAGATGTATGTGAAGAGCACTCAAGGGGGTGTTCAATCCCACTACATTAGTGAGAGACCACTTAAGTCTCCTGTGTGGAGATACAGATAAGTAACTTGTCACTAGGACCATCTTTTCCTTGTGGGAGTGGTTAACCTTTCCACGAAGTTTCCTTCCAGAGTCCCAAGTGGCAATGAGAAATAAGGGAACCCCCCAAGGGATTGTTCAATTCCACTACAGCTCTCTTTAGTGCCTGAAATTTTCTGTGGGTTGTAGGTATATTGAGTGAAACAGGTTTGTTTCATTGAAGAATTTTCTTCCTAGACTATACCCTTTAACCCTTGTACCTGCTGAAAAACTGTAGATATCAACTCAGTGTGTTGAAATACTTTAAATGGAAAGCAAGTATGACCTTCAGCGCTCAGGTTGGGACCTGAAATCACTACCAGCTACTAAAGGACATCCAACTAGGAAGGAAACCACACACTTCGACTTTGTGGGGAGAAACAGGACCTTCATCACTACTTTCATGTAAGATTCTTGTCCTCAAAGGCAGAAATTCATCTCAGTCTTCTGCAAAGAGATCATTCTTTCATCATTGATGTCATATTCATGGAAGATGGGCAAGGAGAAATGGTCGTCAGCTCTCTTTGACCAAGGGATTTCAAGCAGCAGCAAACTGTTCACATGAAATGAAAGCACAAAATCCTCCCTAGACTGAGGGGAGGGTCCTTTTAAGGCTGTAGTTATGTCACCAAGGTACCTTCAATGATAATTAGAAGGTAGGGTGAGAAAGGTAAGGAAGAGCAGCTGAATCCATGTAAAGAGGAGAAACATCACTAGTGCTAACTTTTCCCTGCACGAGTGGTTAAGCTTTTCAGGAAATGTTCCTTCAGAGTCCCAAGTGTCAGAGATAGAGGAGCACCCAAGAAGGTATTCAATTCCACGACAGCTCTTTTTAGTGCATGAGTCACACAAGAGACTTAAGAGACCTCTCACTAGTTGGGGGGTCCAACAGCCAAGGTCATATGCCAGGTAACGAACAGAGTTTGAACTCTAAGGCTACATCTACAAGCCCAAGGGATGATCTAAGACAAGATGACATCAGCTCACTTCTCCCAAAGCAGCCACATCTCCTAGGAAGAAATCCCCAGATGCTCAAGACTGGTAGAAACAATGAAAACCAGCTGTGTTCAGAGTCCAACATGGATCTGCTTCCCATGGACTCCTCTGATAGGAATATTCAGGAAACTGTTTTGAGGCTGGGCACGGTGGCTCACACCTGTAATCCCAGTACCTTGGGAGGCTGAGGTGGGCGGATCACCTAAAGTCAGGAGTTCAAGACTAGCCTGGCCAACATGGTGAAACACTGGTGGTGGGCGCCTATAGTCCCAGCTACTTGGGAGGCTGAGTCAGAAGAATGGCATGAGCCCGGGAGGCAGAGCTTACAGTGAGCCGAGATCAAGCCACTGTACTCCAGCCTGGGCGACAGAGCAAGACTCTCTTAAATGATGAGTTAATGGGTGCAGCACGCCAGCATGGCATATGTATACATATGTAACTAACCTGCACATTGTGCACATGTACCCTAAAAGTTAAAGTATAATAATAATAAAATTAAATTAAAAAAAAATAGCTGGTCATGGTGGCATGCACCTGCACTCCCAGCTACTTGGGAGGCTGAGGCACGAGAATTGTTTGAACCCAGGAGGTGGAGGTTGCAGAGAGCCCATATTGTGCAAAGGCACTCCAGACTGGGTGACAGAGCAAGACTGTCTCAAATAAAAAATAAGCAAAAACCAAAAAACTAACCTGTTTTGGGCAGTAAGACCTACATCATTCTGGGGATGTAGATTCCTGCCTCTGTGTAGGAACTGGGGATGTGTTCCTTGCTCTCCTACTTCCTGCTGAAAGTTCCCAAAGGCCCATTCCTTTGCCAGCTTTAAACTAAGAAATAGGACTCTTGTCTGCTACTGAAAAACAGATTTCAGAGACCAAGATGGGGCAGGACCCAACTTCCAGTTAGTTTTCCCTGTGGGACTTTCTTACCCTATAGCAGGAGATGACTTAGTTTCACCCTCAATGTGCCACAACATCAAGATCAACAGTCACCAGCAATAGGATCCAAGAATAAGTGAGGTTGTGAGGAAGATGAAAATCCAGGGTGAACCTAGTTGAACCTGCCCCAATTGTTGCAGGACAAATGAGGTGCCAGCAGGTATCCATGTAGAAAATCAAGTCAGAACAACTTTATGTTGAAGTCCCCAATGGGAGGCTATCATCAAGTCTGGGCCATTTTATCATCAACTGAGCCCAATCTGACACAAACAGGCTCACTGCTCTTTCCTAAGGAAGGAAGATATGGAATACCTACTACAGACCAAGAAGAAGATACAAGTTCAAACATCGGTCCCCATGGAGATGAGCAGCTTGCTATCCTCCTCTGCATAGCTGTCCAGGTTTCATCGGCCTCACCTCTGGAGCAGGAAGTACTCACCACAGAGCACCCCGGACTCCGACTTATCCCCAAGGACCAACACACCTCAGTGGGTCCCCTGGCTGCATCCTCGCCAGCATCACTGGCAGAGTAACCAAGACGCCTGAGTGTTCAGAATCCCCAGCCCGGGAGCTCCCTGGGTTCACAGAGCTGTTTCTCAGCATCAAGGATTAGTGGACCTGCATCTTCTTGCAGCTCTGCTGACCAACGATGCTTCCTTCAGGGTCAGCCACTCAGACAATACACTAATTCCTTATAAGGGGCAGCCTTCTTGCTGCTTGCTTACTGTAGCCAACCTTCAGGGGGGCTGTGACCCAACAGCAGCAGGAAAGGATCTCTGAGAAAAAGCCAGATCAGAGAGAATACCTGCAAGACATGACCAACAGCTGCCTCCCCCACCTACAATACGGTGATACTGAGCTGGCTGTCAGTTTGGGGACAGGGTCGGGTCACCACAGCAGTGCAAGCATGTGGGACTGTAAAGGTTCCAGAGATCAACGCCTTTCCACCAGAGTCGTCCTGGGTGCCCAGAGAAGGCACAGCATTGTCCACAATGACCATCATCCCATTTGTCCCTTGTCTGTAACAACTTTTATTGGTGCCAATGGCATCCAGAGAAACTACAGGGAACATCCAACCCCAAGCTTCTAGTGTTCAGATGGCTTGACGAAAATTTCAGGAGCAGTACCTGAATCCTAACAGCTTCGGAGAAAACACAGATGTATGTCAAAACCTTCAACCTTGGTGAATGTCCCCTCAGCCTGTTACTGGAAGGAGGGCCTTGAGTGAACTGTTCAGGTCCTTGGCGTTTTGAACACAACACAGAAGCAAAGTAACAAAGGAATGAAACACAAACGATGCAGCAAAAGCCAGTATCAAAGTGAGAAGGCATCCATGGGGTGGGAGTGGGCCTCAGCAAGTGGCACAAGAGCCGGGTTACAAAGTTCTCTGGGTTTTAAGTTCTCCTTTTGAGGTCCCCATCTGTTACCCCTTATCTGGATAAAGGATTTGGTCCATGGCTAATTAAGGGCTGAGGTGAACTGGCACCCTCTGCAGATAAACAGATGGTCCCTGCATAACCTGCATCCAAGCCAGGACACTTCCTTTCCTCTGCCACGTGGTGGACAGGGGAAGATGGAGGGAGAATAGCCTTGGATCCTATGCTACTCTTGTGGGGGAGATGGGGTTTTCCCTTGGGTTTAGCTTTAGGAAGTGGTTAATGGGACCTAGGTTCCCTGACGGCAGACCCAGGTGTTTTCCTTTTGATGCAGCTTTGGGAAGTCAGCACAGATTGAACTCAGGTTCCCTGCCCCCACGACCTTGGTGTTTTTCCTCAATTTAGCATAAATTACTTTAAGTTACCTGCCTGCAAAGGCCGTTTCTCCTGCCTCAAGCCAGTTAGAGTACAAAAGTGATCCTTGATAGACGTTTCCTACCAAGAGGACACTGTTGTGTAGCAACAGTAACACATAGAACTATAAAGTCCTAGTCATTTAAAGGGCACCGTCCCTTTAAGTTTTACTCAACATAGAGAATTATTAAAAATAAGGTAAAGAAACTGACTTACATAGAATTGATACTTTTCAAGATAAGGGAGCAGACATTAGACAAACAAAGGAGCACCCTGAAGTCTTAACACAGATGAAAATGTGCAGCCAGCATACAGTGTACCATAAACCTGAGAAATACTGGAATGAATGGCAGAAGATCACCTGGAAACTTCGTGATGATTAGAGGAAAATACCAAGGCTAACAGGAGGATAAGGAGATAGAGTATTGTCTTATATCAAATATACTTCACCTCGACCCCAAAATGCAAGCTGAGAGGTACAGGACTTTTAGGCATATGGGTTCAGGGTGCCCTCCACAACCCAAGACATGAGCTTCATCTATAGACCACCCCCCCGCCCCCCCCCCCGCTCAGACAGCTCATCCAATTGTGTGACTTACAGACATCAACACGAAGAACAGCAGTGGTGAATCGAACAGTTCTCTGCATTACTGATTTAGGATATTTATGACTACATCATCCTTAGCAAACACAATATAATCTTAATCCAGATTAAGTTGAGAATTCCGGACTACCTACAATTGGCTTTTGTGAGCACTAAGAGTTAGAATATGCAGGGTTTTAGTTTGGTCTGGTCAGCACTGAAGCACGCCATGCCACTCCCAGAATCCAGGTGCATCTAACAGCTGATTTTGGCATCTTGGCAGGACTCTGCACTTGTGGGGCTGTATGATGGACTTGCAGATATAACAAGTTTAAGTTGTCTCTCCATCCACTTTAACAAAAGGCATCACAAGGGGGACGGACCTGCCACACCTGCCACGGCACACACTGTGTGACACTTGTCCTGACGCTACAACTCTAGGGAACTTGATTTGGCATCCTAGAAAAACATGAAGCCAAGTTTCCCTGGCTAGCCAGATACCTCTTCTTTCTTGGGGTGAATAGGTTGAAGGGCATCAGCCGGTACATAAAGAGGACACATTGCCAAGACCGGGGGGCTCAGCCTACTGTCATCAGGAGGAGGGAAACATTGAGATGGGACTGCCAGTCCTGCAGCATGGATATTTTTCTGGCCTCATAACCTCCACCCCACAACAAAGCAAAAGGAGCCCATGACAGAGAAGTCTGAACACCACAGACCTAGAGCCCAGGGTAACAGACTGCAGTGAGCCAGGCCCACGCCTGGAGCCAGTGCCCATGCCATCCACATCCAGTGGAACCTCCCTGTGTGTAAAGCAGAGCAAATCTCCAGCAGAGGTGATCAGTGGTGAGAAACCTGACCAGGAACATTCCAAATACTCATTTGACAATGACCATCATGTGCACAGACGGAACAGCGGTGTCAGTCATACAAGGGTCAAAGGACAACCTAGGCTGCGTGGAGAGGCTGAGGTAATTGAAGTAAAAAGCCACCTGCAGAGGGTAGCACAGTTAAAACCAAACATTAGCCAGCAGCTTCCAAGGGCAGACAGCATCGGGTATGGGAAATTCAGGGACGTGGCTTAGGCCTGCCAAGAACTGCAGGCAAGAGAAGGGGTGCACATCAGTTCATTCTTCCTTCTCAGTCCCCCAAATTTTACTTGGAAGCCAGAGTTCTTTTTGGCTGGGGTCACAATCTGAGGGAGCAGAAAAATCTACGATGTTGGATGAGGAGAAAAATTCTTCACAACTAGAGCTGTAGTTGCTCTAATTCAAATGGGATGCCAACTGTTCTTAGAAGCTCAAATACAGGACAAAAGCACATCTTAACAAAATGTAACAGTTTAGATCGTATTTGTTCTCAAACAAGGTATGGTATGTGGCAATGAAAAGCAATAGGTGACATACAATATGCTCCATGTGGCAGTCTAACCGATAACCTGCATTATACCCCCAATGAGTTTTGCACATTTCTACAGCAGTTGTCACATTGGCAACATGACACACAACAGGAGGTAGATGAAGGTTTAGCTCTATTTATACAATCTCACCTATTTTCTGTGGGGGGAGAAAGTATGAGATTTAAAGACAAGTCATTCATCGAACAAGTTAATCTTTCTCACTTTCTGCATCCTGAGATATTTAATAGAAACAGACATTGCTGGAGACAGATAAAGAGCAAAGGGTGAATGAGATATGGGGGTGTATGAGCAGCTCTCCCAAGGAGGAGAAAGTCCCCATCCACAGGAAGATGGAGTGGGGAGCTCCTTGCTGCAGTAGGTACTGAGCTTGCCTGTCTTCTGCTGAGAGGGGGAGACCCAGGCTGTATCCCATTCTACTTGAATGACTGGGCTGCTCCAGGCCACATCCTCACCCTCTGGGTCCATGGTTTTCACGGAGAGTCATAGCTCAGTAGCTCAGGGGAAAGTGTTACCCTAGGTCAAGGGGAAGCTTCAACAGAGTTGGTGGGTAACAGACTCTTAGCCCCAAGACAGATATTCTGCATGCAGTATTCATGGCTCCTGCAGGTTCCCCCCATCATGATTGAGCCTTGGTCACTGCTAAGTGACCAGCTCAATCCTATCCCATTAGAAGCTGCTATTGCCACCCAGTCACCGATTCGCCATTGTCCTCTGGTGTTCACGGCATCACTTCCAGGTGAAGTGCCAAGGAAAGCGGCCAGAGACAGTCCTCTAATGCCCATGTCCCCATCCTCGGAACCTGTGAATACATGCTACACAGCAAGGGTGAATTAGGACACAAGGCATTGGTTTGTAGTCAGCTGACTTTAATCACCTTGCTGACAGCGGGCCCCCTGGCCAAACCCACGGTAATCTTAGCTTAACATGATAAAGAGGAAGACAGAGAATTGGAGGCAAGAGTCAGAAGAAAAAAATCAGAGCATGGTGCTGACTCAACATCAATGAAGGTCCTGACTGAGGATTAACTAAGAAGCCACAAGTCATGTTTTATATGGGGTCTAAAGTGAGGAAAGTGATCTCTGAAGCAGCCAGAAAGAAATACAACCTTGCTAACATCTTTGTTTTCTCTAAATGAAACCTATTTCAAACTTCCGATTTCTAAAACTGCAAGAAAGTTGATTTGAGCTCCTAAGTCATTTGCAACACCATACAAAATATAGCACCTGTCAAATTTAGTTTCAACATTCATGGAAATCCAGAATCGTCTTTGTTTTTCCTTGTATTTTATATAGGAGCCCTCAGATCTGTTTCTCTGGCAACCCTGGATCAAGAAAGGCAGGTAAAGAAAATTGTAATGAATCTTAGCATTCCAAGGTAGAGATATTGGAAAAATTTAGAGTAGCCATTTATTTGTCAAATGTGTCAAATAGAAATGCCTTAAAAGATACAGATTCAAACAAAAGAGAACAGATTTTCAACGAAGGAAGCTAAATCAAAATTTCCAAGTTTGCTCTAGGCCCAGGCCATTTCCAACTAGATTCTACCACCAGCTAAGGTAGAAATATATAATATGCAGATTGTTTCCAATACAAGTCAGACATCTTAAAAACGGCATTCTTTCCTAACTAGGTGGATTTAGATAACTGGCTGCTTAAATTCTCCATCCTAGAGAGGATCCCATTTCAGAGTGGGCCACGAGGTCCCTACTGTTCATGATCTGTAAAGTCAGCATAGCTCCCATGAGGCAGAACATTCCTCACCCAGCACCCAGGATAGTGGTCCTGACACATTGCTCCAAGCTTCCTCCACCCTCCCCTGTGGCAGCCACCTTCCAGGCTCTGTGAAACACCTCCCCAGAACCTGAAAATAGCTAAGACCTGGAAAGCAAGACCAGCAGCTGCTTCCACATCACGAGAGCCCTTTGGTTCACTCTTGGGCCCCAGGAATGAGACAGCCAAGCACTTTCACACCCTGGTGATGGGCATGGAGTCAGAAGCAGGATTCTTGGATTCAAGACTATCGAGCCTTTCTTGTGCAGCAAAGCTGCTGACATGACCACAATCAGCACTGCACCCAGACTTTGTGGAACAGCAGATTTCAATGGTTTGCACAAGCCGTAAGAAAAGCAAAGATTTCCAGCACCACGCATTCTGCGCTCAGTCCTTCACCACCTCTGGGTGAGTTTAAGCTGTCGCATCTATCATTGACCTTTCTGAGAAATTGCCAGAGCAGGTTTAAATCACTGGATGGAACTACTTGTTCCTTTCAAGGTGAAAAATCACTCAGGAGAATGTGTTCTGCTGAACAGTCTGTGAGGAAGAAACAGAATCAGATAGCCACTCCATGTGAGCATGGGTCAAATAATTAACACTGAAGTCACAACAGTCTCCAGGCATGAAAGGAGTGTCTGACTTTACTCTACAGTCCATGAGGTCCAGATGTGCAGGCCATCCCATTTTTAGTTCTCCTTAACCTTAGATAAGCAGTGGACCAGCCCCAGTGACATTGACAAGGCAGCTGTTCCTCGTCCAGTCATAAAGGAAGGGTTTTGTTTTCAGCTCTCACCACACACGGTCACTTCCAGCCCAAATGAAGCTGAAGGTTAGAGGCTGGGGTTAGGTACAGGCCTCACAGCACCGGCAGCTTGCAGTGAGTTATCCTTACAGTGGACTCAGTCTCTGGATCGGTGCTAGATTCCTGGCCCCAGGCTGTGGAATTATCCTACATAGATGAAGCAGCCTGGAAGAATGAGAACATTCAGGATGAAACCTGAGAAGCACCTGCCAGTGTAGAGCTGCTCACTGGATGCTGGGCAACACTCAGCAGGACCCTGAGGAGGTGCCATCAGGCTGGCTCTTAGCCCCAAGCCTCACCTGGCCCTAATAAGATCCCAACATGGGTTACCACTCGTTATTGAAGCAGGATAGTTTAGTTGCCAAAATATATATCATGCTTCAGGTAGAACTGCTGAGTCTATTAAAATTCTCACTGTACTGGCTCTCTAAAATCTCCCAAGGCACACCAGCCTCAAGCACCAAGGTACACGTCTGCAGTATGAAAAGAATACTACCCTTAAAGATGTAGGATGGACGTCGTAGGCAATCCTAGGAATGAGATTCTGGGACATCATTTTCCACGTGGGTTTTTAGAGGATTCCCAGGGAGACTGAGTTGCACACAGCATAGAGGTGACCTCTTCAATGCTCTCCCAGGTCTGGCTGCTCTTCCTACCCTGTCTTCATTACTCCTTCATGCTTCCTGGAGTCACTTTCACAAGCCTTTCTACCTCAAACATAGGTCTCAGGATCTGAATTTAGGATATCCATATGCAGATACTCGGGTCTCACTTCAGATAAGAATCTTAACTATTCTTCTACTGGCATGATTCATCCATTTGAAAATGCCCAATTATTTCTATCAAGAATAAAGGTGGGACTTGTTTTACAGTCTCTAGGGGAAGTGCATATTATGAACTCCGTTCAATTAATCCATTTTTTCAATGTTCTTAGCAAGATTGTCTGAAATCGCAGGAAGTAGGTGTAAGATATACAGGTGGCCCAGGGAACCAAATGAATACAAAATTAAAACCTCCCACCAAGAGCACTCTAGGAGGCCATTATCTTAAGTGAAACAACTGAGAAACAGCAAGTCAAATACCTGTTCTCACTTGTAAATGGGAGCTACATAATGTGTACATATGGACATAGGGTGTGAAATTACATACATTGGAGACTCAGAAGGGTCATGGGGTGACGGGTCAAGGGGTAATGGGAGTGGATCATGAAAAACTAATGGATACTATGCACATTATTGGGGAGATGGATACCTTAGAAGCACAGGTTATCACTATACCTGTAACGAAATTGCACTGTACCCCTTAAATGTATAAGAAAAAGCACCCTAGGCCATCACCTTCTCCCCTTTTATACTAAAGAACTTCAATTCAAAGAAATGCACATTATTCAAAAATTTCCAACCAAAAGCGGTCAAAGAATTTCAACTGTTATGGGAGAGACCACATTCCACTGGAACGTTGGGATTAGAAGCAAATCTCTGGGTAAGACACAGAAGCAGCCTCACTCATGCTATTTGCTCAGATCCTGATAAGCTGTCCAAACCATCTCCCCGACTCTGAGAATCATCAATTGAAAAAGGCCTGAAAAGGGAACTGAGAATCGACCTAAAAACCGAACCAAATGCAGCGCCAAAAGGCCCCATCATACAGGATCAAGCTGGAGAAACTTTTTTCTCAGAGATGCAGGCAGTGCCCAGTATCACAACCACGAGCCAAGAGCTGTGAAGGAAAGGTCATGTCCATTTTCAAGCATTGTCCCTCAGCAGTGCCTACCCCTGAAAGCCTATTGTCCCTGATGGATGGTGCCAGCCACGCAGGATCATGCATCCTTTCGAATACAGGTAGGAACCCAGAGATAGGTCTTCACACACCCATTCATTCACCAAAAAGACCCTGCAATGTTGGCCACCACCCAAGAGCAGATGAAATGTTTTGGTTTGCATATTTTACAAGTTAAAAACAAGCTCTACAGCAGGTAGAGTATTTCTGATCACTTATGGATCAGGAATAAGCTGGAGCCTCTGAGATCATGCACATACAAAGGAGATAGAATCTAATTAGAAATCCTCTGGAGTACAGAGGGTTGCACTTGCACAGAGCAGCCTGCCAAGCCCGACTCCATCTGTAGACACTTCAGTTAGTTCTTAACTAGCCATAATATGAAGCTCAGCACACTCAAGAATCAGAAGAAAGCACCTCAACTTCCCATTCCCACTTCATCTCCCTCAGCACACAGCTTTGAAAGATCTAGAAACTTATGTTTGATCGAATTATTTCAGGTTCCACTTGGCACACCAAAAACTCCTTTCTACCTGGATCTTCCTGCTCATCCCCATCACTACCTATATATATGTGGTGATCTGGGCTTGGCATATCTCCACAGTGTGGGGCCTATGTTCCAAATAATGACTCCTTAGGTGAAAGCAAACACAGAAGCTAGCCATTCTCTGCAGTTAAGATGAGAATTGCCAAAGGCCACTGTGGCCTCCAAGACAATGACCAGGTAACAGTCCTTGGGTGAATACCTCTTACCTGAGATTAAAATGGCCAACAAAAGTGAAGAATGATCCTTTTCCATGGTGTTGGTTTGTCATGCTTCCTACAGGTGATATTTTAGGCCAGCAACTTAACATTCTTGGAGTATACTTGAATTTGAGGTTTGAACTCAAAGATATTGATGCTGCTGCTTTAAAACCAAATGCTCTACGCCCTTCTCTAGTGATTCTTCCACAAGACTCAACTCAGAATCACATGAAATGCAGCAAATCTCCTTCCAGAGCTCAAGTGGAAAAAGACAAATGCAGTCTTCTAGTTAGAGATCAAGTCTCTGCCTATAAAATCCAATATAATCCCCAGAGAATAAAACTTACTAGTAATCCACAAGAAGGATTTCTAGTGTGTTGTCAGTTATGTTGGCATTAACATGGTAAGTTGGTTTTTCCAAATGAGCCCACGAACTGACCCTGGAAAGACCTGGCAGATGAGCAATCTCAGTTATTCAAACACACATTTCAGTGTCAGTCCTGGGCATCATCCACACCACCCCAAACTCTCGTGGCTTCACTGCTGTCCTCCACCTCCCCACTACAAGAGATGGTAAGAATTAACCACCAAGACAGCTGGAGATGTGTCTCCAATATGCCAAAGTGTGTGAAATGCAGGCATAAGAGATTTATTTTTTCTTCAGGCTCTAGCACTTACAGCAAAGAAAGGTCGAGAGGAATCAGACGTGTTCCCACCAAGCAACTGTGGGATAACAGCATTAGAATTTCTGCTCTACAAGATTATTTACGCTTTTATTAGATTTTTGTCCCGGATGATTATTATTATAAGGGCTGTATCAGACCATTCTTACATTGCTATAAAGACATACCTAAGACTGGGTAATTCTTAAGAAAAGAGGTTTAATCATCTCATGGTTCTGCAGGCTGTTAGGGAAGCACAGCACTGGCATCTGCTTCTGGGAGGCCTCAGGAAGCTTATGCTTATGGAGGCAAAGGCGGAGCTTGCATGTCACATGGCAAAAGCAAAAGAAAGTCAAGGGGGAGGTACCACACACTTTTGAATGACTGCATCTTGTGAGAGCTCACAATGGTGAGGACAGCACCAAGCCATGAGGGATCCACTTCCATGACCCAAATACCACCCACCAGGCCCCATCATCCAACGTCGAAGATTACATCTCAACTTGAGATTTGGTGGTGATATCCAAACTGTATTTCAGTGCAATATAGGGAAATATAAAAAGCAAATATGCATCTCAGGATCTCTTTGTCAGAGTTGTCAGTGAATATTTAGTTAAAAGGAGGCATTGGGACTACCATGGAGAATCAAAGGAATGAGAATGAGACACCTCTACCCACGTGGTTAAGAGTCCTCTCAGATAGGGAGACTCACAGACTGATATTGACCACTTTCTATGCCACTAGCATGGCAGGCAATGGCAATCCCTCAAAGACCACAGGAGGGAGGGAGAATGAGAAACCCTTTAAACTACAGAGGCTTCAGCTTCCATGGAGCAGCATACAAAGCCTCACTTCATCTCCTAACCCCTTAATTTGCTCATAATTCCAACCCAGATCTTCCTGTTCATCCCATCCCTACCTAGGTATTGTTGATCTGGGATTGGCATGTCTCCAAAACACATGAGGAGTGTTACAAAAGTTATAGCTCTTCAGGTGGAAACAAGCACAAACCTACCAAGCCTCTGTAGGAGTTTTCATGGAAGGCTGCTGTGGCCTCCAAGACAATGCCCAGGTGACACCCCTTAGGTGAATGTCTCATACCTGAAATTTAAGTGGTCAACCTGAGTCAAGAATAATCCTTTTCCATGGTATCAATTTGCCATGCTTCCTATAGGTGATATTTTAGGCCAGCAACTTGAATTCAAATATACTCCAAGAATGTTGAGTTTGGGCCTCAAAAATACCCATGTTACCCCTGTAAAACCAAATGCTCTGTGCTCCTTAGTGCTTGAACCGCAAGACAACTTGGAACCACATGCAATGGAACAGATCTCCTTCCAGAGCTTGAGTGGAATAAAGGAAATTCAGCCTTCCAGTTAGAGATCAAGTGTCAGCCTTAAAAATCCAACATAAGCCATAGAGATTAACACTTGCTAGTTAGAAGTCCACAAGGAGGATTTGTGTTCTCAGTTACAACATTGGTGTTATAAACATGGTAAACTGGTTTTTCCCAATGAGCCCACACAACCTGATTGGGAAGATACTACAAATGAGCAATCTCAGTTAAACACATACTTCAGTCTCAGTCCTGGACATCATCCACACCATCCCAGATTCTTCCTTCACTGTTCTTTACTTCTGTAGAGGTGGTGGTCAGAATGCCTAGATCAGCCACCAAGACAGTTGGAGATGTGTGTCTACATGCACAAGTGTGTGAAATATAGGCATAGTTGAGATTGTTTTCCAAACTCTGATGCTTGCAAAGAAAGGCTGAGAGGAGATCAGACATGTTCCCACCAAGCAACTGTGGGATAACCAAGAATTAGGGTTTCTGCTCTGCAAGATTTAAGCTTATAGTGAATTTTTGTCCCAGAATATCATTTTAGGGGTGGTGTCAAGCCATATCTTGCATTGCTATCAATACCTAAACTTGGTAATTTATAAGAAAAGAGATTTAACTGTCTCACGGTTCTACAGGATGTATGGCAAGAATAGCACTGGTATCTGCTTCTGGAGAGGCGTCAGGAAGATTTTACTTACAGTGGAAGACAAAGGGGAAGCTTGCAAGTCATATGGTACAAGCAGAAGAAAGGCAAGGGGGAGGTGCCACATACTCGAATGACTAGCTGTCATGAGAACTATGGTGAGGACAGCACCAAGTCATGAGGGACCCACTTCCATGACCCAAACACCTCCTACCAGGCCCTACTGTCCACCATTGGGATTATATCAACATGAGATTTGGAAGGGATATCCAAACTGTATCAGGGGCAATATAAGGAAATATATAAAAGGCAGATATGCATCTAAAGTTCTCTTGGTCAGAGTAGTCAGTGAATATTTGGTTAAAAGGAGGCATTGGGACTATCTTGGGGAATCAAAGGAATGAGAACCAGACCAGCTCAGATAGGGAGACTCAGGCTAACATTGACCACTTTTCCACACCACTGGTGTGAAAGATAATGGCAATCACACAAAGACCACAAGACAATGAGAATTAGAAACCCTTTGGAGGACAAAGGATTGAGATTCCACAGAGGATTGAGATTCCACAAACCCCCACTTCTCCTGACCCCATAAGTTTTCTCATGCTTCCAACTTAGATCTTCCTGCTCATCCCATCCCTACATAGGTATGCGTTGACCTGAGCTTGGCATGTCTCCACACACGGTATGAGGAGGGTTATAACTTACGGCTCTTCACATGGAAACAAGCACAAACCTAGCAAGCCTCTGCAGGTGAGAGAATTTCCAATACTCCTCAGGTGAATGCCTCTTACCTGAGATTTAAAGTGTTCAACACGTGAGTCAAGAATTGCTCTCCTTTCACTGTATCAGTTTGCCATGCTTCCCGACAGCAACTTTGTAACATTCTTGGAGTATATTTGAATTTGACTGTTGGACTCAAAGATATTGACGATGCTGCTTTAAAACCAAACGTTCTGAGCTCTTCTCTAGTGCTTCTTCCATTAGACTGAACAACTCAGAACCACATGCAATGGAACAAACCTCCTGCCAGAGTTCAAGTGGAAAGAGGCAGATGCTGCCTTCCAGTTAGGGAACAAGATCCCAGCCTATAAAATCTAACATAAGCCCTAGAGAATAGAATCTGAACACACTAGAAATCCTTGAGGATTTCTAACTAGTAAGTTTATGTTTGTGTTATAAACATGCTAAACTGGTTCTTCCAAATGATCCTGCCATACCCAAAGTGCTCATCTGCACTACCTTTCCAGTCTCAGTTGGAACACATTCCAGTCTCAGTCCTAGGCATCATCCACACAATCCAAAAGTTTTACTTCACTGTTCTTTACTTCTCTACTATTGATGGTGGTAAGATTACCTAGATGAACCACAGACAGTCGAAGATGTGTCTCTCCATGTACAGGTGTGTCAACTGAAGGCATAATACTGAGATGTTTTTCAGCTTCCGGTACTTAAGGCAAAGAAAGGCTGAGCGAACTCAGGCTTGTTCACACCAAGCAATAGTGGGATGACACAGCAGGATTTCTGCTCCGGAAGATCAATTTGCTTTTCAAGCCTGTATTGAATTTTTGTCCTAGGATCGTTTCATTTTTGGGACAAGAGGAGGAGATATAGAAAATCAAGTATGCATCAAGAAATGTCTTGATTAGAGCAGTCAGGTAATATGTAGGTAAAGGACATATTGGGACTGTAATGGAGATCCAAAGGAAGGAAGGAAGAAGACACACCTCTCTACCTGTCTAAGCACACATCTTCTCCCAGATATGGAAACCCATAGGCTAATGCTGACCATCTTCCATACCAGCGTGGCAGGTGGCTGAAGACCATGCATACTGGGCACGTGAGAATTGGTGCTCTAGAGGGACCAAGGTAGACTTACCCATAAACAGGTCTCTGAGCTAGTGGTTATGAACACTCTCGTTCCACCTTCAGGACTATCTTCTCCCTACACAAAGGTAGGTGAGACTCCTAAATGGGAGGGTATTTCTGAGATGTTATAGCCAATGCAATACCTCTTAGAGAAAGTGTACCAGCAATGCACCAGCAAGAACATGCAAGCTACACTCCTGCTTTCCCACTGCCATGCATTCACACAACAGTTCACGCTTGGTTTCAGTGTTAATGAGGAGCTCAGGAAAATAAAAGGGAAGGCCATCTCCTTTTAAAGGGCGAGATCTTGATGTATCAATGTCACATTTCTCAAATGCCATGGTCACAACATATTTGCCTGATCCCAGCTAATGAACAGCAAGAACATCAATTCATATGAAGTTGACTCATGAAAAATTAAAGTGACCCTGGAGAAGTTATTTGCAGGCATAGACCTCATTTTCCATGTCCCCCTCTATAGATAAGGTGGCTCCACATTTTTCTTCTGGAGGAGGCCGACAGGAAAGTTGACCAAGAGCTCTTTATGGCCAAGAATCTGGACTATATACACAAAATTCTCCAGTCCTATTCAGAGGAAGATTTTCATAAGGCCACAGTAATGATGCCAGGGTCATTTCAATAGGGAACAGGCAGGGTATAATCAGGGATAAGAGAAAAATGACCTCCAAACAGAAGCCAAACATATGGTTTATCATTAGTGCTAAAATGTATGAGTGAACTCAAAATTGAGGTTCTCCTTCAAAAACCTAAGAAAAGGAATGAGGGCAGACTCAAGTTCCAATGCAGAGTCATGCTTCGAAGATGGCTATTCCATGTACAATGTTTCAAACTTGAGTAGGACGTGTACAAGATGGCATGAGGAAATGTAAAGGGTTCTATAACACAGAAGAATTAACATTCCTCCCAAGTGTTCCAAAATATCAAGTTGGCTCTTCACAATCAGAAGAATGAAGCAATGAGATTGTGTTTGTCCAAGGTCACTTAACACACCTCAGAACCCTAGTGCAGATAGAACTTAGTTACATGCAGAGCTAGCAGGGCAATTAGCTTTATTCAAGTTGACTTATGAAGACTCATGTGCCCATGCAAGAAAACTTGAGAAAACAGGCTCCTGTGAGGCCCTCTCCGCAGGCCAGCAACCTCCAGTCTTCTCCTAGGTCAGGATTCTCAAGGCAGGTTGGCTAAAAGCAGCCAAAGCAGAAATCCCACTGTGGAACAAACGTCAACTGCTGTGAGAATTTATGAGGCGACACATAACCCTCATTTATCTGACCATGTGGGATCATGGTGCTTAGAGGAACTTGGTCTCTTCGCAAATACTTTTCAAAAAGACTGTTTACTCTCTCTGTGTCTATGTTATATTCATAGAAGATGAGGGGAGTGAGAAGGTTCACCATAAGCTAGGTAAGACCAAGAAAGATTCCAGAAACCAACAGATCACCAGAGGCTAAAAGCATAAGATTCTCATGTCTTATTAGTGGAGGACTCTAGTATGACAAGGATAATATCACCAACATATTATGGTCAAGACCAGGTAGAGTGAAAATTGAGAGGGACCAGGTATATCAGTGTAAGAAAATGTTCTTGATCATTAGTGCACATTTGTCTTTGGAAATGAAGGTCTCTGTGAGGTGCTCCTTTAACAATATAAAACGGCAGAGGACAGCATACTTTTTTATTTTGCTTTTTTTTGTACTTTAAGTTCTAGGGTACATGTGCACAATGTGCAGGTTTGTTACATATGTATACATGTGCCATGTTGGTGTGCTGCAAGCATTAACTCATCATTTACATTAGGTATATCTCCTAATGCTATCCCTCCCCCCACCCCACAACAGGCCCCGGTGTGTGATGTTCCCCTTCCTGTGTCCAAGTGTTCTCATTGTTCAGTTCCCACCTGTAAGTGAGAACATGCAGTGTTTGTTTGTCCTTGTGATAGTTAGGACAGCAAATTTTTAAAGCCTCAGGAGAGGTTCACGCTATGAAAAGAGCTGTAGTTGGTACACCATCACCTTGGGTGCTCACCTAACTAGCTGCGAAGCCACAGCCAATGGCAAGATCCCAGAAATATACAGAGTTTAAAACTCTGAGGCCCCACTGATGGGTCTATGGGATAATCCAAAACAAGGTGGCATGACTCCCCAGATGCTGAATAGAGGAAACAGGACTAGCTATGTTCTGTAGAGACCAATGGGAATCTGCTCCCACAGTGAATTCCTTTCTGGTTGGGATGATAGGGATTTTAACATTTATGGAAGGATGAGTTTAGCAGGCTCCTATCTCTGGCCTTTTCCCTGTAACTAACAATCATGGAGTGTTCTAGAACTGGGTTATTTCTACAGTAACTCACAGACTTCCTTTAGTCCAGTATTGAATATCTCTCAAGCAGTGTAAGCATTTCAGCCGACACTCCTAGGAGTGCAGGGTAGTGATATTTAGAAACTGGAAACATGTTCCCTGCTCTCCTACCTTCCTGCTGAAGGAGCAAGCAGACTTCCTGCCATCACCAGCTTTCAGGAGAATGAGGTGGTGTTAAGCCCCCTCACAAGTTTCAGAGAATGAAATGGGAAAAAGGTTCACAAACTTCCAGTTCATTTTTAAGAATTTCTTCATTCAGTACCAAGGGAAGATTAGCTTTTAATCTTTCACATGTCACACTGTTCAGGTGACTAGTTACCAGCTCTAGGATCAAGTAATAAAGCAAATAATGACCAAGATGAAATAGCCAGACTCAGGGTAGTCTGAACCTCACTCCATCCCTTCAAGAGTAATGAGCTTGTAGCAAAGAGAAGCAAGTCACATTAAAGGACCTTACTTTGATCTAGGCTGGACAGCATTGATTGGTGCTATACCCTGCTGAGGCTTCACTGTAATAAGCCACCACAGAAGAGTGTTCCAAAAGGCTTAAATGCTCTGCTCTCAAAAAAAAAAAATAAACATTTGGAATACGTGAGCAAGTCATCACAAGCTCAGAAATCTGTTCCGTTGAGAAGTTAAACTCCGGCTCCAAGGTTTTTCAGGCTGAACTGACCTCACCCCTCCAGTCACAGTAATCCTGACAGCATAGTGCATGCAATGGGCTCATGGTTCAGGACCCAATAGACTGAGTCCACTGGTTGAATTGGCAACAGCTTTGCTGCCAGAGTAACTAAGATGCATGAGTCCTTAGAATCCACAGCTGGTCCATGAGCTCCCTGCTTGTCATGTGGTTGTCAGCAGAGCTGCTAGAAGAGGCAAAATGCTTTCCCGCACACTGACAAGTTCTTTGTGGGGGGAAAAAAAGGTCTAGAATTACTTATTTTCCTTATTACAGCCATGGCATAGGACCCTCAGCCATCCTTTGCAAAAAAGCGTTGCCAAGAACAAACCAGAAGGCAAGGAATGACTAGAAACCATGACTAACAGCTGCCTCCCTTACCCAAAAAGGGTCTCTGGATCAGTTTTTGCCCAACATTCAAATCCTGCCAGTGGGATGCTTTCCAACTGAAGGTTTCAAAATTCTCTGCTTGTCTTCCAAAGAGGCTCTACCTGATCAGAGAAGAACAATTCTCCCAATGATGATCACCATTACCCACTTTTCCGTGACAATCAAAATTCTACTAGGGCCAAAGGTATCACAAGACAGGCTACAAGGGGGCATCTAATTCAAACCTTCTAGCATTTCAGTTTAGCTCCCATTGGAGAAATGTCAAGAGCAGCACCTCGAGCTTCACAGATTCAGAGGACATCCAGCTATCTTACAGAATGACATTCAAACCAGGTGGCCATCAACTCAGCCAGTTAATGTACAATTATTTCTTGACAGCGACTGTAAGAACCGACAAGACAAAGAGCAGTCACCTACAGGGAAACATTACCTTAATAAATTAGAACTTACACTCAATGAAGTTACTAAAATAAAATTAGTAAGTTTTTTTCAGATATACGAACAGGTATTGATGAATTCTGGAAGAAGGTATCAGCGAATAAAGTAGACAAATGTTTGGCAAGAAAAGAGTACTATATTTGAACATAAGGCAAAAATCATTGGCAGAAGATCACAAGGAGATTTTTGATAACCGAAGGGAAAGACAGACTAAAATAAGACACAGTGTATTTGTTTCCCAACATCTTTGAACCCCGGGGCCCTCAAAGTATGTGAAGTGAAATACAGGACTTCCAGACCTTGTGGTTCAGAGTATTCTCTGCCTATGGACATGTGGTTCAAAAATAATCTGTGTACCCTGCTCTGCCTAGACAGTTTGGTCTGAGTTACAGAAGTCAAAGATCAGCAAGAGGTAACAGAACACTTTATTATTTAGAAGGTAAATTTCTATCTGCATAAAGTATCCTCAGTAAATGGAATGTGGATTTTCACCTGGTTTCAATTAGGAATTCAGGATATCAAGATTGCTTTCTCTGGACTAGGAATGTCCTGAATTCAATTCCTGTTCTAGTCAATGCTGAGCCATGTTAATAAAGAGTTCACAGGATCAGGAAATGCTAAAATAGGTTTTATTTTCTCTAGATAACCTTTATCCATGCAATCTGTCCAGTAAAACTTTCAGAGGGAACAGTATAAATGAAACCCATTGCCTTTAATAGAAAGCACATTAAGAGGCAACAGGCTGATTATGCATTTAAGATACAGATTTGTAACACCTGTCATAGGCACAAACTGCATACTCTGGAGGCCAGTAGTTTACAGATCTAGATTTATACATCATTGTAAAGCCTCAAGTGAGGTGTCTTCTGATCTGGACAATTTGATTTGCCTTCAAACAACTCACTTCAAAGAATGTAACGGTTGGTGCCGTAAAGAGGCTACACCCATGTTAAGACCCCTGGGCAACTGTCTGAAGCTCAATCTAAGGTCAGAGTAGAAGGGAAAACACTTGCCTTGTCCATTGTACGTACCATCTATCAGAGGGTCAGCTCTGCACACAGCATGGACGTCACTGAGTTCTTAAGCTCAGCCCTTCACAGCCAAGGGAGCCTGTGGCACATAAGGCTGAATACCTTAGATATGAGAACCATGGAGCCTGGGGACAAACACCTTAGTGACCCAGGCTCACAACAGACATTGTCCATGTGATCTATACCCAGTGGGGCTTCCCTGGGGGTCAAACAGAGGGCATCTCCCCCACAACACTTAGGTGGTGAGGATCTTCATGACTCTGGCTTGGGAACGACTCATGTGGACTTATAAGGAACAGGAGTATCAGCCTACATCATGTTTTGACCCTTCCATGTCCAAGGGGCAGAAACAATGAGGATCAGACCCTACAACAGAGTTGGGAAGAGTCAAAGCTAAACATGAGCCAGGAGCTTTCACTTAAGGTCAATACTGTTATCAATCCAGGCACATGGGTTAGAGCTGCCAGAAGTGCAAGCAGGAGGGTTTCCAACACTGTCATTCTTCTCATGCACTCAAAGGGGTTTTAAATGCATAGGCAGTATCAACTAAAATAGGTTCCCTAAGATTTATGAAAGACTACAAGCAGAATGTCTGAAGTGTGAACAAATTCTTCACACTAAGGAGCACCGATTTTTCAAAGTCAAAGGAGATTATATTCACTTTAGAAGTCAAAAATTGAAGGGATCTCTTACAAAAATATAGGGAAAATAAAGACTTCAGATCATATTTTACTGTAAACTGTATAGAGGTATATAGCAACGAAATCCAATACTTAACATATTAAAATGTCCACAAAGGTACGGATCTAAACCTAGTATTCTTTACTGCCCTATAAGGCACAGTGTTAAACTATCATATTTTGAACTCAGGATTACATAGAGCTGATATATAATCAAATTTTAGATCATTAAACATACTCAACATTTGTGGCGGAATGTATGAGACGTAAAAGGCACATCCTTCATAAATACGTTATTAGAGTTTTGGCTTCCTGATCGATCAGGAAGATTTCCTCCTTGAAGAAAAGCATCTCCATCACAGAAAATGGAAGAAAAAGCTCCTTGTTGCAGCAGGCTCTTATCCTGTCCCTTTCCTGCTCAAAGACACATCCAGGTGTCTTGGCATTTGGTTAGAATGACTGAGCTGCCCCAGGTCACACCCTCAACCTCTTGGGTTACTTGTTTTCATTCAGAGCCATATACAGCAGCACAGAGGGATTGACTCTACTTGTGCAGAACAATCCAGGGCAAAAGAAAACAGGAGTCTTTCATGCAGGTTCCTGGGACAGTGCCCAAATCATTTCCCACTCAGACTTCCCAACTAAACAGGAGCAAAAGAGTCCACTTACAAACAGGACCTCACATGGCCAGCATACCATACCACACAAAACTGGTGAAGTTTGTCTCCCAAAATGCATTCTCAGGCAGAGAAATCATAACTCATGATATAAAGAACCAACAGACCAAGGAAAACTATCCCTCACAAGTTACTACCATATAAAGACGCAGAGCCTACGGGGACAATGGTTAGAAGATGATCTCCTGTGCAAAGTGGATTAAAGAGCCTGAAATCTCAGCCCAGTGTGTGCAACCTCTTGGGGAGAGTGTGGCCAGGCTTATCACTGTGTGTCAACATCCTATGTTCATTTAGGATAAACTGATAAAGTTTCTTCCAGGGCATCAGAAAGGTGAAAAACTTCACTGCACGATTCATACTTCTAATAGGAATGGACCCCTATTTTGACACAGAAGGAATAAGAGCATCAGGCAGACAAGCTGAAGAATTCTCTTTGTAGTCTCAACACAGAGGCAGCATTATGAGAATCACACTAGATCCATGTACACAGCGGATAATGGAAAATGGCCTTGGAAGCTTTTGCCTTGGTGTATTAACGCAGTGTCCAGCCTAGCCCTGTCCCTCTGCAGGGAACCCAGGTAGATGAGGGTTTCCAATACATCCCTGGCTTCCTTCTCATGCAGCTCTTGGAGGATCCAATGGGAAGGCAGTGTTTCCTTATCAGGCCTTGTTACTCCTGCGAACAAGCCCTAAGCCTGTCATAAACAGGCCTTAAAGAAACTGGTCATAAACAGGATTTCTGCAGCAATGTGACATGCTCGTGATGGCTCTCACGCACAATGCTAGCAGTTGTTGGTTTACTGGAGCAGGGCAAGGAACGCCTGGCCCATCCAGAGTGGAAAATGGCTCAAACCACCAATAGCATGAGCAGCCTGTGCCTTAACATGTTTTTGCTGCTGATAATCAGCCAGAGCCTGTTTCTCTGCTCCTCATTAAGAATGCTTTGTTTCTTGTAAGAAATACTTTTAGTTAATCTATAATCTACAGAAGCAATGCTTGTCACTGGCTTACTGTCAATATGTATGTAGCTCACACTCTTTTCGTGACTCTCAGCTCTGAAGGCTGTTAGCCCCCTGGATCCCACTTTGCACTCAATTTCTATGTCATTGTCTTCAATTCCTCTAGTCCTGCTGGGCTGGGGTCTCCATGACTGGAGCTGGTCTCAGTAAGTGGCATCCAACGTGGGGACTCAAACCTGGGTCAAATGGTCACCAAAGTGATAGTTGGAGAACACAGAACTATGCTGGAGGACACCCGAGTACTCTTAAGCAATCCTCGTGGTAAGAAGGCGAGCCTAGAAGCATCAGGGTAACAATGGGACAAGAGTTGAGCAGGCACGAGGCTTATTTGAGTCTGCTTCCGCATCTCCTCAGAAAAGGAGGAGTGAAGGTTAGCACCAGCTGACTTATGCAGCTTTTTATTGCGGTAGAGAAATACTGCCCCTGGTTTCTGGACCGAGGAACTATGAATGTAGAGGTCTGGGAAAAGGTAGGCTAGCACACTGAAAAAGGCATAAGGATGGTGTTGAGGATATTCCTATAACTGTCTGGTCAGTGTGGGCTCTGGTTCATTCCACCTTGGAGCCTTTCCACACAGATGACAAGGAGGAATCAGAGGAAGGAGGAGAGTCTAATGAAGTAACAGAAGAGGTGCAGAGCAGGTTTGCTTGCCAGCTAAAGTGGCAAAGGAGAGAGAGGTTTGTCCCTACCCTCTGCACCCACTCATTATTTTGAAAAAAAGGAGTGGCCTGACCCTCCAGATCTTTCTTTTCCAGAGGACACTGGGCAAAAAGTAGTTGCCCTAGTGACTGGTCAAGCAGTGCCTCGAACAACCATTCCCAGTTCTACTCACACAGGAATCCAGCAAGCTAGACTAGAGGGTGACATGGATGGCTTGGCAGTTCCCTGTTAGAATACACCCACCTGATCAACAGGAGAATATCATAGCTACATTTGAGCCTTCTTCTTTTAAAATACTTTAAAAATTTAAACAAGCTATCAATATGGACCAGGTTCTTTTGTAATGGGACCGTTAAAGAATGTTGCTGTCTCCAGTCAGATGATGCCAGCAGGGACTGTAGGATTATTTCTAGGTAGGTCTAGTTTAAATTTAAAAGGAGTACAAGTACATACAGGAGTCTTTAATTCAAATTACAATGGGGAAATTCAAATTGTTATATATCTACTTCTGTTCCCTGGAAAGCAGAGCCAGGAGAGTGTATAGCACAGCTCCTGATTGTGCCATATGTGGAAATTGGGAAAAGTGAAACTAAATGAAAAGGAGGATTTGGAAGCTCAAACCAACAAGGCAAAGCAGCTTATTGGGTGAATCAAATTACTGATAAACGTTCTGCCTGTGAAACAGCTATTCAGGGAAAAAAATTTAAAGGATTGATAGATGCAGGAGCAGCCACTTCAGTCATTTCTCTACAGCACAGGACAGAAAGCTGTCCATGTGGCCAATTCAACCCACTCAATTTAACGTAGTTGGAGTTGGTAAAGCCCCTGACATATCAAAGCAGTTATATTTTGCATTATGAAGGACCCGATGGACAATCTGGGACTATTTAACCAATTGTAACTTCTGTACCTATGGATTTATGGGGAAGAGATTACAGCAATGGGGAACACAAGTGTTAATTCCAGAACAATTACACAGCCCTCAAAGTCAGCATATGATGCAAGAGATGGGGTATGGGACTCGCATGGGATTAGGAAAAAATTTACAAGGTTTAAAGAAACTGCTTCAAGTGGAAGGACAGAATTCTCATCAAGGTTTAGGATATCATTTTTGATGGCAGCCATTGTTAAGCCTCCAGAACCTGTACCTTGACAATGGTTAACAGATAAGCCAATTTGGATAGAACAATGGCTGCTGAGTGAAGAGAAACTGGAGGCCTTTGAGAACTTAGTTACTGAACAATTAGAAAAAGAACACATAGCTCCAACATTTTCCCCCTGGAATTCTCCAGTCTTTGTTATTAAAAAATCAGGTAAATGGAGGGTGTTGACAGATCTTAGAGCCATTAATTCAGTTATACAACCTATGGGAGCACTGCAGCCAGGATTGCCTTCTCCTGCTATGATTCCAAAAAACTGGCCTTTAATAGATTTAAAAGACTTTACTATCCCCTTAGCTGAGCAAGACTGAACTGTTTGCATTTACAATTCCTGCTGTAAACAACCTGCAGCCTGCTAAGCATTTTCACTGGAAAGTGTTGCCACAAAGCATGTTAAACAGTCCAACAATTTGCCTGACGTATGTAGGGCAAGCAATTGAACCTACTCGTAAAATATTTTCACAGCATTACATTATTATGTAGAAGATATTCTTTTGTGCTGCCTCCACTTGGGAAATATTACTCCCATGTTATGATCACTTGCAAAACTCGATTTCTCATGCCAGTTTAATTATAGCTTCTGACAAAATTCAGACTACTCTTTACTCCTACTTGGGAACCTCAGTAAATGACATTACAATAGTGCCACAGAAAGTAACCATATGTAAGGATCAATTGAAAACATTTAATGACTCAAAAATTACTAGGGGACATTAATTGGATACTACCTGATCTAGGCATTCCTACCTATGCCATGAGTAATCTATTTTCTATCCTTAGAGGAGATCCTAGTCTCAACTAACCCTCTGCAATTAACAAAGGAGGCTGAGGCAGAGTTACAGCTAATTGAAAAGCAAGTGCATAAGGCTCAAATAGAATAGATCCAGAGAAGATTCTAGATTTGCTATTTTTTCCGACTCAACATTCACCTACTGGTGTTATTGTTCAACAGCAAGACTTAGTAGAATGGCTTTTTCTTCCACAAGCTAATTCACGGACTAACTCCTTATTTGGATCCAATTGCTACTCTGATAGGAAATGGGAGAACTCAAATTGACAAATTACATGGATATGACCCTAGAAAAATTGTCCCTCTTACAAAGGCACAAATACAACAGGACTTTATAAATAGTCTTACTTGGCAAACCCATTTAGCTGATTTCATAGGTATTCTTGATAATCACTTTCTGAAAACAAAATTTTGATATCAAAAATTGGATTCTCCCTAGAATAACTAAATTTGAACCAATTGAAGGTGCTGAAAATATTTTTAACAAATGAGTCTAGTAATGGTAAAAGCTTCTTATTCTGGATCAAAAAGTTAAAGTTTTTCAGACACCCTATACTTCAAGCTCAAAAAGCAGAGACTTGTAGCTATAATTGAGGTGCTGGCTGCTTTTGAGATGCCTGTCAATGTAATTTCTGATTCTTCATATGTGGTCCATTCTACATAGTTGAAAATGCTCAGCTACGATTCCACACAGATGAGCAACATGACTATTTGCCCAATTACAAACCGCAGTTAGGAATAGAATGCACTCTTTTTACATTACTCATATTAGAGCTCATACACCTCTTCCAGGACCTTTGACTGCAGGGAATCAAATGGCTGATCATCTAGTTGCTACTGCAGTATCTAATGCTGGACACTTTCACAATTTAACCCAAGTTAATGCCTCTGGTCTCAAACGCAGATATAGCAATACCTGGAAAGCAGCTAAAGCTATTATCCAGCGATGCCCAAGTTGCCAAAAGGTACATTCCTCATCTTTTATAGGAGGAGTTAATCCTCGAGGATTGGAACCTAATTCTCTTTGGCAAATGGATGTCACACATGTTCCCTCGTTTGGGAGACTAGCTTATGTACATGTGTGGACACCTTTTCTCACTTTGGGCTACATGCCAATCAGGAGAGTCTTCTGCCTGATGTTTAACACTGCACAGGCACAACCTTTTGCAGTGTTTTGCAGTGATGGGCATTCCAGCTTCTATTAAAACAGATAATGCCCCAGGCTATACTAAGCCAAGCTCTAGCTACATTTTTCTCTATATGAAATATTAAACACATTACTGGCATCCCATATAATTCACAAGGACAAGCCATTGTGGCAAGAATGAATCTCCCCCTGAGACAGCAATTACAAAAACAAAGGGAGAGAGAGTGACTACAGGACCCCACACATGCAATTGAATCTAGCATTATTGATTTTAAATTTTTTGAGCCTGCCTAAAGGCCAGATGCTATCAGCAGCTGGAACCAGTGGCAAAGACAGAAGCAGAACAACTGGTTTGGTGGAGAGGTCTGATAACACAAAGTTGGGAAATATGTAACATAACTTGGGGTACAGGTTATGCCTGTATTTCTCCAGGCCAGAATCAGCAGCTGATTTGGATACCATCGAGACACCTGAAACCTTATCATGAGCCAGATGCTGAGGAAGAGACTTTGGGAAGAACCCAAGGACTGCAGCCATGTCTAGACTGACAATAAGGAAGACACCAGTCCTGGCGAGCAACACTCATGGTGGCACAGCCACCCACCTGAGGCCAGATCAAAAAGTTGACACAGATGGCAGAAAAAAATCTGAAGAAAGTGGGACGACCAGTTACAATGAGTAATCTAATGGTAGCTATGATGGCTGTGCTCACCATTGCCATATTCCCCCAGTAACTGCTGAAACAAAAAACAATTACACTTATTGGGCAAATATTCCACCACTTCTACAGCCAGTAACATAGTTAGACCCCCCAGCAGAGGTATACACTAATGATAGTTTTTGGATGCCTGGTTCCACAGATAATAGAGGCCCATCTCACACCCAAGAGGAAGGAACAATTAAGAATATCTCATTGGGATTTGATCATCTACGTATTTGCATCGGAAAAGCCAATGGGTATTTACCTCCCAGTCTTCAATCTTGGCAGGCAATAGTACCTTAATGTAACGTCTTTGTGGCACAATCACTTATGCTTTCTGGTCTTAGTATTTATTACAATGATTGTGCTCCTGTAGCCAAAGTTTACCACCCTCAAAAACCTATCTGATAAAGTGGATTGGACATGGTCAGAAAAATGAAGGCATTTGCTTGGGAAGATTGTATAGCAAGGCAGGCAGAGGTGTTGTGTAATTGTTCATATGGAGTCATTATTGATTGATCCCCTACCTAAAGGTGCATTTATGAGGCCCACCTCTCAATCTGCAGGTAATGCTCACCCTGCATCTAAACAAAATAATCAGATGGTGGACACTATAAGAAGTACAGCAAGAGTTCCTATTATTTTGGCATATGGTGGTATAGTGGCACCTCAACCCCAAATGATATGGCCTGCTGTAGGAGCTAAACATAAGGAGTTGTAGTAAGTATTAATGGCACTAAAAAGGATAAAGATTTGGGAATGAAGATATACTAAAGCCAACCCCATGTAATCTTAATTATGTTAGAATTGGCTCATGATTCAGTCTGGATACAGAGTTGTGTCCGTCCTCCTTTCCTGCTTGTAGTGGGTGATTTAAAACTTGATCTCCCTAATCATGTGACTTGTCAAGAATGTAGTTTGTTTTCTTGTGTGATTTCTTCCTTGTATAATACTGATCATTCTATTTTAGTGGTAAGAGCCCAAGAAGGAGTACGGATACCTGTAAAGGTTTCCCGTCCTTAGGAAGCCTCTCCTGTGCGTATTATTACTGAAATTCTTCAAAAGATTTTCAGGTGCTTTTGGCATTTCATTGCCACTGTAAAATCATTATGGGATTGATTGCTGTCACAGCTACTGCTGCAGTAGCTGGAGTTGCTTTGCATTCCACAGTACAAACAGCAGACTATGTAAATAATTGGCAGAAAAATTCTACTCTAATATAGACCAGAAACTAGCTAATCAAATCAATGATCTCCACCAAACTAATGTGGCTAGGAGATCTAGTAACTAGTTTAGAGTATAGAATGGTTACAATGTGACTGGAATACTTCTGATTTTTACATTACTTCTCATCTGTATAATGAAACAGAACATGAGTAAGAAACAGTTAAGAGACATTTTAAGGGTCATACTGGAAATTTATCTTTAGATATTCCAAAACTGAAGGAACAAGTATTTCAAGCCTCTCAGGCACATCTGACGCTAACGCCAGGAAGAGAAGTGCTTGAAGGAGCTGCAGGCAGATGAGCAGTTATTAACCCATTAAAATGGATCAAGACACTTGGAGGCTTTGTGATTTCAATGATTGTGCATTTAATCTACGTCATCTTCGTGTAGTCTGCAGATGCGGATCCAGAATCCTGCGAGAAGTAGCCCACTGTGACAAAGCTGCCTTTGTCTTTATTGCTTTGCAAAAGCAGAAAGGGAGACATGCTGAGAACAAGCCCTAAGCCTATCATAAACAGGCCTTAAAGAAACTGGCCACAAACAGGATCTCTGCAGCAATGTGACATGGTCATGATGGCTATCACGCACACTGCTAGTTGTTGGTTTACTGGAGCAGGGCAAGGAATGCCCGGAGCAGAAAACTGCTCAAACCACAAATGGAATGAGTAGCCTGTACCTTAACAACATGTTTTGGCTGCAGACAATCAGCTAGAGCCTGTTCCTCTGCTCCTCGCTAAGAATGCTTTGTTTCCCATAAGGAATGCTTTTAATCTATAATCTATAGAAGCAATGGTTATCACTGGCTTACTGTCAATAAATATGTGGGTCAAGCCCCCTGGATCCCACTTTGCACTATTTCTGTGTCTTTAGCGCCACTGGGTTGGGGTCTCCATGACTGAGCTGGGTCTTGGTAGTTACAATTCATGGAACTGGAGGAAGTTAAAATGGCAAGACAGAATTAAGGTTAATCCTTCATAAGTGATTAAATTGCTTACATTCAAGTGAGAGCTATACTATTTTAGGCATTTAGAAACAAACTTAGTTTATAAAATAAAATGGTATTATGTTAGATAATCTTTCCCCTGAGCAGTAATAGAATGATGAGTGTATTGTCAGAAAAGCATTAATTGCCAGTAAAATATCCCACAGCAATAGAAACCTAGGACTTCTGGACTCATATTCCTGTCTGATGTGGGATAACAGGTTCGTTTCTACCACACTGTCTTTCCATGACATTTACCATCATTTTCACAGGAAAAGAAATGCAGAATTCAAGTGTGCCTTAAAGGAAGCTGGGGTTAGAGTGGGAAGATATTTAGCTGAAAGACAACACTGACCAACTTCTGGATCGCAAGGAAGAGAACAGACCCAATCTTCCCCATCTTGGGGAGGCCTAGAGCTCATTTTCTCAGATGCTGCTGCTCAGAGACTCACTGAGCCACCTTCTATTCCACCTGTGAGTCGGGTGCCCGAAAGCTACAGAACTTGGGGTTGGTAGCGGTGAGACCAATAGACTATCCACTGAGAAGTTCTTGAACATGTGGTTACAGATTCCCTCCTACCTCCGTCACCATTTCCTCAAATATAGCTTAGGACACAAATAGGAAAGCAGTTCATTAATGACACGTACTAAGTTAACGGTCACCACTTAGAGGACACAGCAGTAAGAACGCACAAGGATCATGGCTCTACCTTTCCTCTGCCATTCCTTTAAGGGATTGCTCTTGAATTCTGACTCAAATAACCACAGAGGAAGAGGGAGGGGAGGCTGCATCCTTCTAAAAGGTAGGTTCCTAAAGGTCAAACACCACATCTGCTTATACCCCAAGGCCACATTTATTATTACAGGAAAGTGATGGGAATCTGCCTTAACTGTTCATGCGGACCTCAACTCCATATGACTAATAGAACTTCCTGGTATAACCACAGTGGCTGTGAGCTGTTAGCCCACTGACATTGCATACAGATCAAGGCACTTATCAAGCAGTATACCTACAAGAAACCACCCATTTGGTGGTGGTTTCCAGTAACGTGGACTTTGAGATGATAGAAGCACTGAGCATCACTTAGGAGGTGGTCTCCAAGACAGTGTTCACAGGAGTCTTGACCAAGCCTGATCTGGTGGACAAGAGCACTCAACGTGAGGTCACTCGCGTGGTACCAAACCTCCTGAGCCACCTGAATGACCGCATGATTCTCAAGCACCCAAGTCATCAGGATACCCAGGACTGGTTCAGCCTTGCTGAGGTTCTGCAGAATTTTAATGCCACCCACCCTTCAGGAATCTTCTGGAAGACGGGCTAGTTTCCTTCCTTGCAGGAGGACGACCAAATTTATTATGTTTATGAATCTCTGCCCTCGTTAGAAAACAAAGACAGTCACCAGAATATAAGAAGAGTCCTAAGTTGGGCATCAACATACTCAATAAACTTGAAAAGTGATCTGGTAGAATTAGTGCATTTATCACAGAATTATTGCTTTAATACAGAAAGTAAAAGGGAAGGAAGATATTTGGCTGTTTGGCAAATATCAAGTTGAGTTCTGCAAATGCAGTACTGTAATTGAACATATTTTCCGAGAAGGTAATAAGGCTGTATATGGAACAAACTGGCAGTTTGAAAATCAACATCTTCACAGAGAGGATGCCAAGACTTGTGAATCACAGGGCATTAGAGACTACCATAAAACAGCAAATCAAAGCACTGGAAGATCCAGCTGTTGATGTGCTACACATGGTGACTGACAGGGGGTCTAACTCACCTTCACAAACATTCCAGAAAAAAGGTTTTAACCTCCATAGAACTTCCAAGTCTAAAGTCCAAGCTATTAGACGTGAACAAGCTGAAAAATTGTTCTGACATTACCTCTTTATTCCAGAAAATCAGAAGGAAAAGTCCAAGAAAAAATTTGTTTCTTCATTTTTAAGGCAGATTCTTCCATAGCTGAAATCTGTAAGCACTCTATCTGCTAACATCAGGCCATCAACCACATGTACAACCTCGTGTTGGCCCATAGGATTCTCCAGGACAAGCTGAGGTCATCTCATTGCTCATGGGTCCCAGGTGCTCCACGTCTCTACAGAAAACACTGGGGACAAAGTCTATCCTCTCCATGTGCAACAGGAAGCACCTGCCACTGACAACTCCCCAACTATGACAGACTCTTGAAGACAGACTTCTACATTTTTCACCTTTAAGAGACATACAAGGCCTGTTGTCACCTAAACCTAGGTTTTTCCATGGCATTTGACAAACCACTTTTGTTCCAGTACAAAAGCATCAGATTGGTGGAAAAGAATTTCTGCAGACCCTTGTAGGGATGTGAATGAGTGATAACAAGTGGGGACAGGGAATGTGGTTTCTCTTCTCTCATCCTTCAGGTGAAGGACCAACTGTTTCATAGCCTGCTCTAGTTTCAGAAGGACCAAGGCCCCTTATTTTCCATAAGGGATTTCAGAGAGCAAGGAAGGCACAGTAAAGTCTTTGCATTTCATGTTGACTTTAAGACCTCACCCTGTACCAGAGGGCAACAATTTCCATTTCAAGATGTCAATTTCAAGGAGACTGTTCACCAGCAGAAAGATCAAGCGAGAAAAAAAATGACAAAAGTGAAATAGAATGAGTTCTCTGAACATGCTGCCATTTTTGGACAAGGAATAACGTGCCAGAAATCTCAATAAAAACAATCTTCGTACCAAGCTGGACACCATTAGAGGTACAACATGGCAAGATTTTATGATGGCTTACCAAAGACAACACAAGCTGCATGACAACTCAGATCTGTACGAAGTGGGGAAAAATGGAACATATACAACGACACCATTATGAACTCAGAAATCTGTTTCCATAGGAATAACCAAGTTAAAAATACCTCAACAGAACTGTCCAGGCTGAGATGACCACTTCCCTTTAGTGGCAGTCATGACAGAGCAGCCTAGACTCATAGGCTCATCTCAAGACCAGGTAGATTTACCACATCTGCTGATTGAATACTCAGATTTACTAGAAGTTGGTTCACTGTGACGGGGAAAAATAATCCAGATGTGTTTTATTTTCTGCACCCAATCATCCATTACTGAACAAATTTGCTATTATGGCAGAGAAAAACCAAACAGATCAGGAACAACCTGTACAGCCTGTATGAGCAGAAGGTGTTAGGTTTTGGAGGGAAGGTGAGGGTTAAAGACGCACAGAAAGAGGGTGGCTCAACAGCAAATGCAGGCTTTATGTCCAGCATAAAACCTACAGAAGTCAGGGACCAGCTTAATGTCAGAGCCCACCACTGCTTACAGGCTGGGGGTACTTATAGGTATGGGCAGGAGAGGTCTGAGCAATATGGCTTGTTGACCAGCAGGATATTGTTAAGATGTTCCCATGATGAGGTGGTTCTGGTCCTTGTTTCATTGGGATGTCATCGTGATGTTCCTTGGCACTTTGTCCAGCAGGAAATGATAGGGATGTTTCTTTAGTTCAGCCTTTGTCCACCTTGTGGTCAAGTGGTTAGGCAGGATGTTTCTCATTGCCCAAACCCCCATGAACTATTTCACTTTGACCAAGATCTGCAAAATAGCAGGGAGCTTACAGAATGGTGCAGTTTAGACTAACAGAAGGTACACATCTGCGTTGCACTCACGAACTTTCAGAGGGCTCAGGACATGCAGTAAACATGGTCCTGCCTACCATGGCTGTCAGACAGAGCCTGGGCAAGATCTCATTCTGGAAACCCTAAGGAGTTGCCCTTCCCAAAGGCAGTGGCATTGTCACAAGATGTCCTCTATTATTGGGGCTGAAAAAACTTGTTTATGATGATAGGTGAAGAGACAGGGTCAGTCATTGGCCTTTGAGATCAAGATTTCAGATGCTTCAGAGACAGGAAGGAAAAAAAGTCACTGAAGCCCAATATTGCTAGCAAAGGAATATGAATCAGTCATAAGCTAATCCTACTGAAGATAGGTCCTCACATATCCAGTAGACCTTCCTGGTACAAGGAGTGTATTATTCATTCAGCCTGCTCACATTGAGTGGTAAAGGAAGGCACTCATCAAGAGGCACATTCACAAGCAAGAAATGATCCACTTGGTGGTCATCAGTTACATGGACATGTTTCATCATAGGGGTGATGAAAATTGCTCAGAAATTAGGCCCTAATACAGATAGCACCACAATAATCTTGACAAAGCCTAATCTGGCAGCCAAAGTACCAAATACAAGATCCTTCATGTGATATGAACCCT
The DNA here is from genome assembly GCF_028858775.2 of Pan troglodytes. Taxonomy (NCBI): domain Eukaryota; kingdom Metazoa; phylum Chordata; class Mammalia; order Primates; family Hominidae; genus Pan; species Pan troglodytes. The sequence continues at coordinate 10,753,544 of NC_072401.2, read as the reverse complement.
GGCGTTCCACCCAGGTGCTGACTCCAATGGGCTCACTGCTGAGGACCAAGTAAACTCAGGAGTTCCACTAAGTTCTCACCAGCTTTACTGCCAAGCTAAGACACATAAGTCTGAAAACTTCAAGGCTAGCCAATGAGGTCCCTGTTCCACACTGCTATCAGTCACTGTGCAAGGTAAAGGGTTTTGCATCTGCTCCACAGCCAACATAAAATTCATTACAAACGAGCCCCCATATTCTCTTCGTAGAGCCATCCACCAGGACTACTGAGCTATTCTCCCCAGAAAAGCATCTCCAGAAAACAGAAGGGTTAATGACTGGCAGACATCACCAAGAGCTACTTCTCCCATCTAAAATGGGTCACTGGCTCCGTACTTTGGCATGTGGCCAAAGTAGGCCAAGCTACAAAGCAAGTTACCAGTAGCTTCCACTAGAGAAGGTAACATAACACTGCCAGGCTTCCACAAGTCATGGGAGCTCAAAAAATGGTGTATGTCAGGAGAAGATTCGTTGAATTAAAAAACAGCATTAATAGTCCAGTTAAAATGGGATGTACATTGAGAAATGGGATCCAAAATACTTTGTTCACATGTAGTTTTATAAGGGATGTTTTTCTCCTTTTCAGAACTTGTAAGTACAGTGAAGTATATAGCAAGTAACAGCAAGAGGGAATAAACATAATACCCCTGTGTGGAGGTCCAAGCTTCCTAACCTCCACTACACTTGAGAGAACAAAGAGAGTTTTGCCCATTACCTACAACAATCATCTTAGAACAACTAATGACGTGTAGAGAAATGGCAGAAGAGGTGGGTCTAGTTTTAGATCCTTGAATATGTTAAAATCCCACGTATTTTTTGAGTGAAAAAAGGCAGGACATTTAAAAAGACAAGCCATCCCTTGAAAACAATGAGACTTGGTTATTCAATGTTTACATTATCAAGTCTCACTTATTGCATTGCTTATTCTCTGCCTGTGCCAGCACTGAGCCCATCCGTCTGCACAAAGGGACTTCCAGGTGGTTTGCCATTTGATTAGAATGATTGGCTGCCCTAGGCCACACCCTCAACTCGATTCATTTATTTGCATGCAGCATCACATCTCGGCAGCCCAGGGGAATTGATGCCACTGGAAGAAACAATGATCATGGCAGATAGAGCTTAAGGGTAAACTATCCAACTTGTTCAAGTAGGGAAGACATTCCTGGAGACATTCTACAACTTCCTCACAGAGAACCCAGTGATATGGAGCCCACTCACCTACTTAAGTGACCAGGTAGATTCCGATTCTACCCATTCAGTAGCTGTTATGCCCCACCCTACATTCCCTGCACCACCCCCACCACACACACACACACACACACACACACACACACACACACTGGTTCACCACCTTCCTCTGAAATTCCTAGGATCTCTTTAAATAAATGTCAGGTAGTGGCAAATAAGTGACCCCTAGAGATATCCTTGTCCTAATGCTAATGCTTAGAACCTATTAACATGTTATTCAACATGGCAAGAGGGAATGAAGGGAACACATGGAAATAATATGCTCCCCTGGATGATTTCTGTATCTTCAAGTCAGCTAATTGGCCACCATGTTATCAGAAAGTCAGACTAAGAAGAGGGAAGCAAAAGTGCAGGTGGGTGAAATAATTGAAGATACACATTCATCTTTGAGATGAATGACGATTCTAACTTTGAACAATAAAGGGGCCACAAGACAAACAGTGTAAGAAACCACTGGACAAGTCAGTCAAGGAAACAGTGTCCTTTAGAGAAATAATAGGAGCCCAACCCTACCATCTTGATTTTATCAAAGTGAGAACCATTTTGATTTTCCGGCCAAATATGAAAACAGGCAGCAGTATCATGACAGAGCTGCCAGGATTTGTGAATTACAGTTGAGTTGCTACTTTATGATGTTCAAGGCATCAGAAGAGCCAAGTGTTGATAGGCTGCACACAGTGACTAGAAAGGTCTGGATTGCCATTATAGATACTTCACAAAAAATTGATTTTAACTGTTGTATGGCAGCCAAGTCCAAAATTGAAGACTCAAGTTAATTTTGAAGACATTGATTCAAACAGAAAAGTTATCAAGTTGACTTTACTTCATCACAGAATGACAAAACAGCAGAATACAGGGAAAAGGCTCTAAAAATCTAGGAAGCCATTCTTTTAACCCATTTCTTCAGACTCTTACATGGCTGAAATCTCAGCTGCTGATCCCCTGTCCACCAGGAGGGCAGCAACTGCATCTCTAGCCACATGCCTTTCATTGTGTAGTTCTCATGTCCAAAAACTGCAGAAGGGCAGTCTGCAGCTACTCCAGATCAAGGATCTGCATCTGGCCCCTGGAGGAGCAGACACCATAAACAGGAAGAAGTTCCCAGAGAAGAGGCTTTCATGGCCATCCTATGATAGACACCAACTCAAATTCCCCTGTAAACTAGGCTCTCTGTCCAGCACTCTATCTCCACAGCAAGTCTCCAAGGAGAGGAAGCGCCATAACTCTTCCAAACTGATGACACAGCTAACATAGTAATGGGACTGTTATCAGTCTCCACTTAACCATTCGTCCCTGAGGAATTAGTATAAAAGCTGTGGTAGCAATTTGATTTCAGCACTAAGACTAAAGTCCTATTCTCAGAAGCACAAGTTATAGTTGGAACATCATCTCCTGACTGGGAAAGATTGTTTTCAAACATCGGAGTCCTCCCTGCTCTCTGAATTATCCCATTATCTTCCAGACTGATGAATAGCAAGTATATTTCCTGGTTTTGGTATTATCTTATGAACAAAAGTTTCAGGAGTATCAGTATCAACCTGCATGAATTCTCTTGGAGCCAATGTTATAACCACCTGTAATAAATCTGTTTATACATGATCATGAAGAGAGCAAGAAATGCAGTGGTTGAGAGATATTAGTCACCCAGGAAGGAAACCTGTGTATTTTTCACTCCATCCAGTAAAGAAACATCGAGATTTGTCTCACAAGGTTTTGCCTTCATATTTCCTGTTTTCATAACAAAAAAAATATATATCTATATCTATATCTATATAGATATATAGAAAAGATGTTCATTTAAGAAGCCTTAGTCTGAGCACTGAGTCATCTTAGTTAGAAGGAAACATGACAAAGTTCAGCATCACAGGAGAGAGAACAAGACAGAACTTCTATACCTGTCTGGGCAAGCTTAGAAATCTCTCAGATGAGGCTGTTCACCATTGAACTGTGAGCCACGTCCCATGTCTTCTGGGTGGAAGATGTCTGAAGACAGCTCAGCTGGGCACATGGAAATGCATGCTCTTGGAGAAGCAACATGCATACTCAGACATCCTTGACCAGGGGTGGGATGGTTACAGAAACAATTCTGGGAACATTTTTGTCTTTCAATGGTAGGTGAGGGCAAAGAATGTAAGTAGCTCTTTGCTGGGAGGGGCTACTCCACTGTACACCTCTTACAATACAAGGCATCATGATGGTTCAAGACACACCATTTTGTTCTAACTACTTCCAGAGAGGGTAACTATTAATCTCCATCCTAAAGACAGTGAGAAATGGAAGGTTCAGAAATAGCACTTTTACTTTTAATCTGTCAGAGAGAATGAAAGCACATCACTAAAGCTAAGTAAAATGGAAGAGACAACTCCTCAAAATTCAGCTTCAATGAAGACAAGACTTTTCAGGGTAAGTACAAGATTAACTTCTGTGGCACCCCCTGCATGTCAGCTATCAGCACAGGCATTTTCTGGGATCAAGCATCTCCATGCAGTTTAATAAAAAGGCAGCTCCAACAGAAATCCAAGGAGGAAAAACCACTATACACCTGTTATCCCCTCTTTTGAAAACTCCTGGTATTCACTTGCTTGTCTTCAGTGCTGTAGGGTTAAGACAATGTCATTTCAACTTCACTAAGGGACTGCTATTCTTTAAGGAGTTTGGTCACTTTTCACAAATGCCTTCTGCAAAGAGGCCTTTTAACTTCTACTTCATACCTCTTCAAGGTACAAATGATACTATCATAAGCTATCTGAGTAAAGAATTCCAGGAACATACAGCTCCTTAGGGCCATGAACCCCCACCTATGGGCAATATTCTCCCCATTTCATTTAGTAGAGGCTCATAATGAGACAGGGATGAGGATGGCAATTATCCTTCAAGAGTTTAACAGGTAGCATGATATCATGGTATCATGGGTAGTGATCAAGAGTCTTTTGTTGGCCAAACTGCAAGGCCTCCTAGCCTTCTGAGATGCCCCACTCTGTACTTCCTTATGAAGTACAACTTTAGTAAACAACCCTGTGAAGGCCATTTTGCAAAAACCTCCCACACACTTGACAGCCAATTATTTTCAATATCTGATGAGGTTCTTCCACCATCTCCCAGGTGATGCCTGATATTCCCAGCTGGTCCTTAGCATGAATCCTGTCAGTTTGGCCAGCAAACCCTTCTCTGAACTTTATCTGGGTAGTTTTCCATCAACTGACCCCACACTATTTCTTGACTATAAATTTCTATTTGCCTACACTGTACTTTAACAGGTGAGAAGGCAGCCAAAATTGTATTTAAAATACACTTTGTAGAAGTTTGAGTTTACATTTCAACTTTCGACTTTTAAGTAATCCATTGTATTAGTTGATTTAGAGATGAGATCCCCTTTGACTATTTGAGGGCACTAATCTGTCATGAAATTAAGAATTCTTCCCCTCTATTAATCTTTTACTGTTACAGTGGAAACCAAGGCTGTGTCGCTGTCACACTACATGAGATTCTCCAGGACAAGGTGAGGTCATCTTACTGATGGGTCCCAGGTGCTCCACATTTGCAGAAAACAGTGAGAACCGGCTCTGTCCTCTGGTGCCTAACAGAACTCTGAACACACTCAACTATGACATGGGAGTTCTTTTGAAAGAACTCAGCTTCTGTCTGAAATGTTCTATCTTTAAGGAACCTACAACCTGTTATGAGTCTCCTAATCTTGGGGTTTTGCCAATTGACAGACTACTTTGTTCTGGGACAAAAGCATCTGTTTGGTGAAAGAATTTTAGGAAACCTGTGTAGGAATGTGGGTTAGAGTGGTAAGTGGGGACTGGGAATGATGAGCTCCCTTCTCTCCCATCCTTCTGTTAAAGAACAAGTTGTTTTTCTTAACTCCCTCCAGTTTTAGACAAGAAACAGAAGCCTTTATTTTCCAGTGAGTGGAATGCAGGCACAGTTAAAACCCTTACAGTTGATGTTGACACAAACCTCCACCATGTCAAAAGAACAGTTTCCCCATTGCTTGTTTTTCTCATTAAAAAGTCAGGAAACAACAGGTGCTGGAGAGGATGTGGAGAAATAGGAACACTTTTACACTGTTGGTGGGACTGTAAACTAGTTCAACCATTGTGGAAGTCAGTGTGGTGATTCCTCAGGGATCTAGAACTAGAAATACCATTTGACCTAGCCATCCCATTTCTGGGTATATACCCAAAGGACTATAAATCATGCTGCTATAAAGACACATGCACATGTATGTTTATTGCGGCATTATTCTCAATAGCAAAGACTTGGAACCAACCCAAATGTCCAACAATGATAGACTGGATTAAGAAAATGTGGCACATATACACCATGGAATACTATGCAGCTATAAAAAGTGAAGAGTTCATGTCCTTTGTAGGGACATGGATGAAACTGGAAACCATCATTTTCAGCAAATTATTCATCATGTTCCCTTCCTTGGGCAAGTAAAGATGACCTACCAGAAAAAAACCCAAAGACTAAAAGCACCCAATTTCATGTTAAACTGGACACCATTCATTAGAGCTGTAAAATGGCAGGATCTCATTGTTACAGCCTGTAGTTGACCCAGACTCACTTTGCTTTCTATGAAAGGCGGCAAAATTTGGAAAGTACATAAGGAAGCAATTATGAGCTCAGAATTCTGTTCCCATGACAATGACTAGCAACTTAAACTCCCCTTTAGCAAAGCTAATGAGTCTGAATTGACCATACCCACCAGTAAAGGTAGACAGGACAGAGCACCCCAGATTCTTACAGATTCATGTTCGAAGACTAAAAACAGACACCCAAGCCATTGAATTCTCATTGGTTTTACTAGAGGACAGTTCATTCAGAACCGAAAATTGCCAAGTGCGATTCAGCTTCTGCATGCAACCTCAAATACTATATGGAGATGGTGATATGGCAGAGAAAAATCAGGATACAGGGACCAAGAACCACCTGAACAGCCAGCAGAGACAGAAGGTACACACCTGCACTGACCTCATCTACTCACGAGAGCCCTGGGCATGAAGGAAGGCCTGGTCCTATTGCACAAAGGGGATCAGAGCCTGGTCCAGAGCTCTGTGATGGAGGCTATCTGGGGAGCAGTCCTTCCTAGAGGCAGTGGTATTGTCAGAAGATGTTCTTTGGTGCAGAAACTGAAAAACTTTTGCATTAATCTCAGTATAGAGGAAAGGTAATTTTCAGGACACCCAGATAGAGATGTTTTGGACACAGATCAATAAAGCTCAACATGTCATTGCTGGGAAGAGATGGGAATTAGTCATGAGATTATCAGTCTAGAGATCAGCTCCCAACACTAGACATTCCTGGTATGAGTCAAGTGGCTTGGGCTATCAGCCCACTGACCTTGCACATCAGATCAAGGCACTCGAGGATGACCTCTGTAAGCAGGAGACAATCCACTTGGTGGCTGTCCTCAGTTACATGGACATCCCCACCACAGAAGCACTAGAATATGGCTCAGGAGGTGGACAGCAAAGCAGGTAATACCATAGTTACCTGGACAAAGCCTGTTCTGGTGGACAAAGGTGCCAAAGTCAAGTTCCTTGATGCGGTATAAAACCTGGTATACCAATAGCCATGGGCTCATCACTGAGGACTAGATAGGATCACCAAGTCTACTGGCTTAGTGTTACTCCCAAAGTAACTGTCACATATCACAGCTAGACAATAAGGTTCCGGTTTTTCACATTTGTCAGTGTGCAGGATCAAGGGTTCTGAACCTATTGGCAGCTGTACTGACACTGACCAACAGCTAGTTCATCACAAGAAGAGCCCTAGCATAACTTATTTCCCTTAGTATAATTATTCCAAGATTTCTGAGCCACTCTCCAAAAAAGTAAATCAAGGGAAAAAAGCACAACAGGGCTAATGACTGGAAGGTATCACCAACAGCTACATTTTCCACTCTGAAACACATAGGCTCCATGTTTGAGCCAAAGGTCAGTTAATCTGACGATGACACTGCAGACTGTAATGGCTTCAAAATTGTGCTGTCTCCCGACTGGCCCTGTCTATACTCAGGGTAAGATGCAATGTTGCTCATGACAAGTGTTCTTTCCACTTGTCTAGGACACTATTGTGTCTAGTGGTTCTAAAGGCATCTAGTGAAGACATATCAGTGTCCAGCTACAACCTTCTGGCATTTAGGTCTTCGCTTTATGTAGGGGAAATTTGGGGGTAGCATCCGAGACACCACAGCTTTGGGGGATATCCAAGTACAAGATACCATGAGCCCATTGAGTATAGGGGGACATAATTTTAGCCAGAAACACAAAGTACTTCTCAGTAGCATCCCCACCAGTCTATGTTCAGGTAGGAGAGCTTCTACATGAACTCACAGGACAGAGAACACTCACCTAACAAGGCACCATGGTTTTTAGAACACAACCTTTGCAATGGAGACTAAGATCAAGAAAGTAGGATACAGTTCATATCCTCAAAGATCAAGTGTCAGATAGCAGCGTATCAAAGAATGAAGTCAGGAAACAGGTTAAGACATGCCACACCACTTAAAGTACAGTACTCTAAAATATGAGATCGTTTACATGAGAGGTAGGATACAATGTTCTGATACCCTCAATCACAAAGAAAATAGAAATACTGCAATGCAGAACAAGTAGTTGTATTTTAGTCACTCAAACTGTTCTTATTTTGATTCCACAAGTGTAGCATAGAAAAAGACAATGCATTAAGGCATTTGGTTTCTGGATACTATCCATGGCACAGGCCACATGGTTCAAATATGGACTCTTCTTTTGGGATGGTTCATCTGTCAGAGGTATAGATCAACATAAGGAATAGCATCTCATGATGCAAAAGTAGCATAACGGACTGCAGAAAATGTCAATACTACCAGGAGGTAACAGCACACTTATTTTCTGTATCATATTTAGAATATAATTTCTATCATATCATCCTTATTAATCAGAACATTAAGCTTCATACAGAATTATTTTCAGTTCTAGACTTCCAAAGAGTTCTCTGTTGTAAGGGCTTGAAGAAAGCAGTCTATCCAGTGTTGAATTCCTGATCAAGTCAATCTTGAAGCACGCTAGACAACTCACAGTAATAGGAAATGTTAATGAGCTTATTTCTAAGCAAACCTTTAATCCAGTACCACTGCACAATTAAGACTTTCACATGGAACAACTTCAAATGGAACCTTTTGACAGGCCCCAGCCCTGTGATTGCTGCCAGGAAATTATGCTGAAGAATCACTCTGTAGCCTTCTAAAGTATCAAACAAAAAGTCTTTCTGATTGGACAAATCCCTCAATTCATCGTCAACCAACTCTTAATTCTGAGCTGTTCCCTAAGAAGGAAACCTGTCTCAACTTCCAGGAAACCATGTTTGAAGCTCAACCTAAGACCAGCAGAGCACAGGGGACATGCTCACTTTGTCAGATGTAGGTTGTGCCAGTGGGTCAGCTCTACGCACAGCACGGAGGATGCTGGGCCCTTGAATGTGATCTTCACTATCCAAAGGGAGTCCATGGCAGAGAAAATGGAACACCTCAGATCTGAGAACCATAAATGTGGGGGCCAGGGAAGTGGGGAAAGAGCATGGTGACCCAGGCCCAGTCAATCAATATTACGTATGTAATCCACATCCAGGGGAACCTCCTGGGGTTAAATGAATGATCCCCACAAGAACAGTTTGGGATGGTCCAGGTAAAGTGTCCCACCACCTAAATCTGGTTTTGAAATGACCCTTATATGGATAGAAGTAACAAGAGTCTTGGCTACTTGTGTCCATAGAAGGGCATGGAAATGACCTAGGTTATATTAATCAGTGGCTAATATCATGGGGATCAAATGACAGAAGTGGGTAAAGCCAAGCCAAATCCAAACATGTCTGGGAGCGGCTTTCCCCTAGAGGAAGCAGCTTGACTTTGAGCTCCCATGATTCAAGAGAGCCTACCTAAAGTGATTCAGAGAATGGATACCTTTCACCAGAAACAAGAGTATTAATCCTCCAATCAAAGCGAGATGCACACTATTCTTACCAGCTCGAACTATGAAGAGGTTCTTTATGCAAGTAAGGGGCAATAGAGTATTTTAGATCCCTACCTCCCTAAACACATGAGGATTGTGGCAATGAAAAGCAAAAGGTGATAGACATTACAATATTCACACACATATTCACGCACACGTACCATGTGTGAATATTGTAATGAGATATCATTTGATCAGAGATCAAAACCTGCTGACCTCCACGACCCTCAAAAGGAAAAAGGAGAAGTATCTCAGTCAGCTTAGAATAAATCATGTCATGTAAAGAAGATCTGACAAATGAGTCAGGTCTTATTTTAGAACCACAGGCATGCCATCGTATTCAGTTTTGTCAGAAAAAGCTCAAGATTTAGAACGAGTCAACTTTTCTTGTATTCAGAGAAAAGTTACTGTCTTATGTTATTCACTCCCAATATTGCATTAATTATTCCCTATGCCCCCAACAGGCACTGAGCCCATTCTTCTGCACAAAGAGACACTTAGGTGGTTTGCTATTTGATTAGAATCGCTGGGCTCAGGGGCCATGTTCTTACCCTTTGTTCACTTTTTTCCAAACAGAGCCACATTCCAGCAGCACAGGAGATAAATGCCTCAGAAGGGGAACAGTATGATCATGGCAGGCAGAGGTGGGGCCAAAGATTCAGAGTCTTATCCCTAAGGAGAGACATTGTGAGATACATTCCACACCTCCCCAGAGAGACCTAAGGATGATTGGGCCACTGTCTTGTCTACATGACCAAGTGACAACTACCCTTTCAGTGGCTTCTAACCTTTCAGCAGTTCAGCATCCCACTCTGGGCCTCCAGAGATCACGTCCAAAAAAGACCAGATGTAGACAAATCGACGTCTTGATCCTAATAGACTCTGAGCGTGTTAAGAAACATGCCAGTGGCACATTTAGGGAACATATTGAAATATGGTTGAAATCCAACTGAATGTATAATTTAGATATCATCCAGGAGGACTGTCATCAAAAGAGGGACAAAAGTTCAGATGAGAGTCCAAGACAGATTTAAATATACATGCTATTTTGAGATTCCCGAGTGTGAAACTCAAAGTCCACAAGAAAAGCAATGCAAGGGACCCTGAAAGGTAGGTAAGTCACAGAACCACTGTCCTCAGACCAACAAGATAGGAACCCAACCCTGCCACCCACTTGACCTCATCCAAGGGACAGCCATTTCAAACTTGGAATTCCCAAGTGTAATATAAAATTGTAAGCCCTAAACATTATTTGTTAGGGCTTTCATTTCAAAGAATAAAAACGTATGTCTTCAAATACCCTATTCTCCTTCACGGTATACTTTTCCAAAAGCCATACCGAGTCACTAATTTGTCCTCATTATTACAAATGAGAAGACTCAAATATTTTTCCTGGGAAGTCTAATCAAGAAAAAAAGAGAGCTGCGTATCCTTCTTGCCCTTACAATATGAAGAGGTTAAGATTATAAATGTTGTTTAAATTTCAAATGACATGCATCAATGCTATAGAATTACTAAAATATATTCAAGAAGTCTGAAGTCATATTGATGAATTTTTCTATGATGTATACAAGAAGTCTGAAGTCATGTTGATGAATTTTTCTATGCAAAAAATAGTACACAATTGAAAATCTTCCTATATAGTGTTCCCTGGCCAGAGACCTTACTTACTGGAAGCTATGCTACCTACCCATTAATGAGGAAATACACATACCATTTTCCATTTATTCCACACAAGATAAAAACCTGGGAAAACTCAGAATGCCCATCTTTCCTCAAGAGCCAACCTTGCTGACCAAGAGCAATGGATACCTTCCTCATCCCAGAGGGGCTAAACTGCTGACAGATCTCACACTTCAGGAGACCACAGGGCCCCTGCTTGGCAACCGCCCAGGTCAACAAAACAGCAAGAAGAGACAGGCCATTTCTTACCTTCACAGACACACCACAAGGCCTTTCCACAGGGAGCTCTGACCTCCGGACCCCCCTAGTGGCAGCCATTGTTCTGGTTCTGTGACCACCCCCCACAAGGAAACATCTCTAAATACAAACCTGAGAGGGGTTAGGCACTGGAGAGCAAGACTGGTAACTGCTTCCACATCACAGGAGAGCACTCTGGCTCACACTTTTACCCCAGAGGAGCCAGGCAGGCCTAGCAAGGAGACTATGGATTCTGAAATCCTTTCCATCACCTTCCTGAAGATTCTTGACCCCTTCCTTCCTTCCCAGAGAAGCAGCTCCTATTGACTATACAGCTGGAAGTCTCTCCCCTCCTCATTTGACAGCTTTGGTACAAATAACATTGCTCCAGAAAGTCTGAGAAGAATACTGATCTTTCTACGATCAGTCCTTACTTCCTCAGGGTGAATTCCCAAAAGCTACACCAACCATTGCATTTTCAGGGAAGTTTCCAGAGGAGATTTAAGTCTGCTGCCCAATGGAAATACCTGCTCCTTGCAGGTTGGACTGATTCTATGTCCTTCTCCCTAGACTGCTCAGCAGGACATGGACTCTCCTGGGTCAGAGACCCTTTCACCGTAGTTACTAGGACAGGGGTCAACTTATTTCTTCGTTCCGAGTAACATGAGCTGAACAAGGCCAAAACAATGCTCTAACTCACCAGAACCCACATTGCCAACAGGGTCCAACATGGCCAAGGGACCACAGAGCCAAGCCACAGAAAGCCCCTCTTAGCTCCTGACATGTTCCAGGCAGTGCACAGCAAAGATAAGCCATGCACAAGCAACTGGCAGGACCTACAATGTAATTCTGGTTTCAAGCATGTGTCCCAGCACAGGGCCTCTCCCATAAACTACATCCCTGATGAACTGTACCAGAAGTTCAGGAGTACAGCTGGGAAACTCAAAGGCATTGAGGCATACTAACCCGAGCAGAGGTACGAACCCAAAATAGGTCTACACACACCTATTTCTTCACCCAGCGAAACCCCTGTAAAGAAGCTGCAGACCCAGCCATGAATGTAGACAAAAGGTCCTTCTACCTATGGGCTGCATAGCATCAAGACGATGTCAAGAGCAGGTACGTCATCCACTCAACCATGAATCATGCCCAGTCTCTCAGGACAAAAACACAAAGAACCCTGGAAACCCTCTGGAATACAGAGGTTCGAGCTTCCACACAGCAGCATACAAAGCCTTGCTCCCTCTCCACATACTTCCAAGTCTAACTTGTCACTGACTTAAAGCTCAGCACACTAAGGGAAATGGACAGGATGCACCTTGTCTCAGCTCACGAGGCCCATCTTATCTTCCTAGCATGCAGCTTTGAGAGCTGAGAAAATTTCTGTTTATTCCAGGTCCCCCTGAGATACCACGATGCTTACTCACACTCCCATCTAGATCTTCCTGATTATATAAGCCTACCTAGAGATATGTGTTGACCTTGACTCAGGTCTCCAGATATGGTACAATGTGTTTAAACACAGGTAACATCGTCACTGCTGGAAAGCAGCACAAACCTAAAACCGCCTCTTGATGTAAGAGGAAGATATCCCACCAAAGGACCCAGCCTCCAAGACAATGCTAGGTAGCAGTGGTCAGGTGAGTGCATCCACCTGAAAAGTTGTGATCAAATAAGAAATAATCTCATCCCTTGCTGACAACTGGCCTTGCTTCATGGAGATTATGCCTAAGGTCAGCAACCTTATGACCTTCTTGCAATACATGTAAGTTGTTATATGCAGACTTTGATTCTTAGGGCAGTCTATTCACTCTAAGGCACTTCCAGCAGAAACGACCAGAAGCAGTGGTCATGAAAAAAATCCAAGAGCCTCTTTAATCCAAGACAGCTAAAACATGCTCCCCAGAAAATCATCAACATGAACCAGACAGGGGTTAAAACCAAGATGGCATGAGCCACAGTAACACCCTCAACCCAGAGAGATCATTGCCTCATGCTTTTCATCTCACTCAGTGATGTCTGCAAGATGACATTGGCAACTGCAACATACTCAAAATCCTCTTGTAACCTCCAGACAGGGGCCCTGGCTGCCCAGAGAACCTGCCACCGATGACCATGATGTGCACTGTCCTCAGCCTGTCTGGGCTGTCCCATCTCTCGTGTTTCCAAAGGCAACAAGACAAGGTCAGGGGCAGCTGGCTTCCACCTCCTGCCTTCAAGTCTGCACTTTGCATTTGGAAGTTCAAGCAGCAACATGCAAACAGACCATAGGTCTGCTGGGGAATGATAAGGACAACTAACCCAGGTGGATCACCTTTCGAGGATCAGGATTTGATACATTTCTGGGTGAAGCAATCCTCAGCAAACTAACACAAGAACAGAAAACCGAACACCGCATGTTCTCACTCAGGCTAGGGGAGGGAGAGCATTAGGAAAAATACCTAATGTACGCAGGGCTTAAAACCTAGAGGACAGGTTGATAGGTGCAGCAAACAACTATGGCACATGAATACCCATGTAGCAAACCTGCACATTCTATACATGTATCCCAGAACTTAAAAGTAAAATTAAAAAAGAAAATGTATTCTCAGGCAGAGAGCCTAAAAGCAGTAAAATAAAGACCCTGCAGTTTAGCTATGGCTGTGTCTGCAGTTATGACCATGAAGGCATTAAATTCATTACTAATGAAAGCAATGGTTGGAGAATCCCCTGTGGCCACAAAACCTAGATCTCAGAGCCCGGGTTGTGCTAGCCTTGGGGATAAACCCAGGCTCATAAGGAACACTGCCCACGGAGTTGATATTCTGAAGATATTTCCAGAGAAAATACTAAAGCTGAAAATTCTTCCAGGGAAACAGGATGGTCAACAACAAACAATCCTAAGTGCATTCTAATGAGAATAAGTCCATTTGGGAATGTAAAGATTAAGAGCACCAGAGAGACAAGTTAGCAGCATTTATAATCTCATCCGAAGCTGGCAGGATGAGGTCACACAAAACCCACCCTAGACTTCTGTGTGCATGGAAGACAGCCTCCAAGCCTGTCTTCGTTCATCAGTGCAAAGTCCAGTCGTGCACCTCTGATTAGACCTGCAGGTAGGTCACCACTTCAGACACATTCTGTGCTAATGTTTCCATTTGCAGAGGATCGAGTGGGGAGGTGGCCTTTCTCTGTCAGGCTTCACTACCATCCATGAGCCCGAAGATTTTTAATATTGAGGACAGATTAAGCATATCTTTACACAAGAAATGTTTAATTCTCACTTAAGTATGAGAAATTAGACAGAAGTTTAAAAACAAACAGCTTACAAAAACAAAATGGTAATAAGTTAACTTTAAATCCTCTTCCCCCTAAACACAGGGACAAGCACAATGTTGGAAACACATTTACTGACATTAAAATAACCACATGAACAGAAAACCAAGACCTCAGCATTCATTCCACTCTGATGTGGGCCACAGTGATTTCTCTGGATATTTTTCCTATTTCCCGGTTTCTTGTGACAGCAGAATGAAACAAACAAGCATGCCTCAAAGCTTTCCTCAGAATGGGAAGGTCCTATTTAGCTGAGGGGCAACTTGACAAAATTCAGGATCCCAGGCAAGAATAAAACAAGCCACCCCTGTCTGCTTGGGGAAAGCCTAGAGCTCTCCCTCCCCATCACACCCTGATGACGCTCTATGCTGCATCACTCTGTGCTCTCTTCCATCCCACCTGCAAGGCAGGTACCTGACAACCACACGCCCTGGGGTTGGTGAGAATGGGTGACCTTCAGGGATCAGTACACTTATCCATTGATGGATCCTTGACAGAAGATTCAGATTCCCTCCTTCAATTTCTGACCATTCTCTCCCCTCAAATGTAGCTCAGGGCCCACGAGTGGCAAGGCAGCTCATTAGTGACATGCTCTAGGTTAATGGTCACCTCTGAGAATGTGTAACAACCAGAAGGTTCAAGATCAGTGCTACTTTTTCTCTGCCATGCCTCTAAAGGGTCCCTCTTGGCCTCACTGAACAGTAGCCACAAAGGAAAGCAGGGGCCAGCCACATCCTTCTGAAAGGCATTGGTCTTGAGGGTCAGCCACCATGCCTGCTTAAACCCCATGGTCAGAACATAGCCCATGATGACAGCTTACTCAACATAGCAGAGAAGTCATCTGTATTGATGTTGTCCCATGATGAACAACCCTGTCAAAGTTACAGGAATGGCCTCTCCTCTGCTGCCCACTCCTTAGGCCAGTAGCACCCAGATCCTCCCATATGAGGAATCAGAGGCTGAGTCAACAGGCAGTTCGAGAGAAATCCACCACAGTACAGGACACCACACACTTACCATTTTTCATGCAGACATGTCTCAATTGTAAGGTTTCACTCAAAGCTACTGACTGCGGGTAATAAAGACAACCCATTTCCACTTCAGTAAAGGATTGTGTCAGAGGGAACAGATCTCTTCAGAGAGGCTGTTCTCTTCCAACATTTATTATGTTCATTTAGTTTGTGAACAGAGGGGCAAGTGGTTGTCATATCATCTCAAAGAAATTCTAGAATCAGATTTATGGCTGCCAATATGGACCATATACATAGGTTTTAACATGTCCTCTTTAGGGAAGATACTCATGAAGCACTGGTATGGGTGTGGAGGTCATTTCAATCAGGCAGAACAAGAAGCCTGTCAGCAGGAATGAAAGAAACCACAAAGCCAGCCCAACATGAGGCTTGTCACCAGTGCCAAGTTCCACTTGGCTGACTGAAGTCACTGTTGAGGTCATCACTCTACCTAAGATGATGGAAAGAGAGAAACTCAAGTCCCGTTGAGGACGTATGCTTTCAAAAATGATTCTCTTGTATTTTAACACCACGTGTAATCGTTTAAGCCAGATACAATCTACACACTAAGGTGAGCCAGGCAATGTGAAGTCCAAAGTAATGATGTTCTGTGCCTCCCCCAAAATTGGATGTCAAGTCAGTATTTTCTCCCACATTTGCGTTTGCTGTTTGGGCCCCTTTCCCCACAAAACCTTAGTGTACACCAAGATAATCCACTGAAAAGGAACAGTACTGGAGTCAGGAGTAAGATCCTGAGGGCCAAAGCCACATGCTTCTACCTCAGCCCAGTAGATGCAGAACTTGACTCCTATCCCTGCT
The DNA here is from genome assembly GCF_028858775.2 of Pan troglodytes. NCBI lineage: Eukaryota > Metazoa > Chordata > Mammalia > Primates > Hominidae > Pan > Pan troglodytes. The sequence goes on along the minus strand of NC_072401.2, from coordinate 10,737,192 downwards.
TACTGACTGCAGGGCAGTCAGCTTCCCCAGGTTGAATCATGAGGACTCAATCTGCCTTTCAATACAAGAGGGCAGGCTCCTCTCTGCCCCTCTTCCCTCCAGGTTCACAACCCCTGTACCTCCTAGATCAAGCTTTACAGAGGAGATTAACTAAATGTAGCCAAACAAACCCAAATGCAGAACAAAATACTGCTTGACACCTGATTTTAGGAGAGGCACAAGACATCATTGCTTTGGACACCACATTGTATGTGAAATCTTCCACAAGGGCCTACACCAAAGCAACCCAACTGTGCTAGTCTACGGACGCTTGGTGGTAGGAAAGGGGAGAGTGGAATGGTGCAATGATGCTTGATGTGGCACGTTTGGAGGGTGTCACTCAGCAGTAGCACAGGCCATATGGCCAAATTTCAAAACGCTTTCCCAAGGAGACACAGGCAAGGCCCATTGCCTTAAAACAAATGAAGAGATTCAAAACCCATGTTTTCCTACAGTGTATGCCAAGGGCATTTAACGAGCAACATTTGCAGCCCTCCATTGGAGCAAAGCCCCCATTTCACTTCTACATGATGTGGACAAGAAGCTGCGGAGACCCATTGTTGGAAAACTTGCAACTATACCCAAAAGTAGAGCTTTCTCATTCAACTGCTGTAGGTCTAGCATGGCCCCAGATTTCCACACAGTAACCCCCAGAACAGGCAAAGATGACTGTTCCAGCCTTGTGAGTTTTTATCAGATCATCACAGTTCTGTAACTTTCCCATTTGAGCACCTCATCAACGATTTCTAGTTGGCGGTAAAGTTGTCCGCTGTGGGATTTAGGATGGGATTGTTGTGCTTATGTAAAAAAGCCATTGGTCTCTTCCCAGATAGTTTCTGCAAAGACAGTTATTCTCATATTCATGCAAAGTGGAGGAAGGGAAGGGGTCATGAGCTGTGTCTACCAAGGAAGATTCCATAAACAGACCACCAAGAAGGAAGGGAAAGCATACTAATCTTTGAGTCTCCTTTGGAGAAAGACAATGTAACCAAGCAGGTTGACTTCCAACACAAGCTTTTTGCCTCTTTCCCCCTAGTCTTAAGATGTTACCTGCGAGCAAACTACAGAAGTCTTTTCCCTCAATCTTAAAATAGACTCCATGTCTCTCCCTTTCCCACCATATACTTCTTTTGCATTTCACTATATGCTAGTATCTAACTATGTGCTTACTTAGCAGTTCCAGGAGCTCATCTTTGGACAGACAGGCCAAGCATGGAGGCCCAACTTTAAAATTTGTGATTACCTCAAGGCAGCTACTCAGCAATCCCACCATTGACATGATGCCAGCCCGTGCTCCAGGTAGACTGAGCCTGAGATAGCCACTGGAATGAGACAGAGCGTTTGTACTCAGCACAACTCCTGCATAAATGCCTTCCCTATCAAGTTTTCCCTTCATAAACCCTTGCCGCCTTCTCCCCAGAAAGGCCAAGTGGCTACTTTGGATTGCAATTGGGCCAGTTCTCCATTACTAGTTTTGGTTAATAAAAAACCACTCTACCATACCTCACTCTTGCCACTGGAGTCTGCAAATGGTGAGTGGCTGATCTGTGTTTGGTTACAATGGGAGAGTGGTAATGTCACCAAAATACCTTCAACAACCAAGAGCAGCCAGGATGAAAGTAGGTGGGAGCAGCTACACCAAAACAAGGTGAAATATGACTTGTCACTATTGCTTACTTTTTATTGTGAAGTGGTCTGAGCCTCGGTGAAAGGTTCCTTGAAAAAAATAAACAAACGGCAATGAGAATTCCTGAGTCTCATGAGAGGCTCATGCTTTGAAAACTGCTTGTAATTGATAGACACTGACCCGGGGTGCTCACCTCCCTAGGTACCAAGTAACAGCCAATGGCAAGAGCCAAGAAATGGACAGGGCTTAAACCCCTGAGGCCCCACCTATATGTCTATGGGATGATCTAAAAGATGACAGCTCCTTGCTGCTCCCAATGAAAATATGTGTCCTGATCCCATAAATGCTCAGGTGCTGTGTGAGTGGAGGAAACTGAAAAGCAGCTGGATTAACAATGAACCCCACCGATTAGGGTGATCTGGACTGTCTACTGGCAAGACTGACTCAATGCTTGTACTTTCATGTATTTAGTCAGGACATCATTGCTTTGATACATGGTGAAGAAACCATAGGGGGGAAGAAAATCACTCGTCTGTTTTGCATAATGGGTTCTGCATTAAGAAGATTATGAAGTTTTATATCAAAAACTGTAGAAATTAGGCAATCAGTATTTTGGCAGAGAGCTGCCAAGATTTATGAATCACAGGCAATTTGAGACCATCATAAAACAGTAAAAGCACTGGAAGAACTGCTGATGTGTAGCACACATGGAAGGATATGGCCCAGTTCATTTTCAAAAATGTTACAGAAAATAATTTCTTAGCTTCCACAGAACCATCAAGTCCAAACATTAAGACATTAGAGACTAAGTCTACAATGAAAACCTCACCACAAAGTATCATCAGGATTTAGATATCTTTACTGAACGCTACCCACCAGTAAAGGTAGAAATAATCATCCAAATTATTCCAGCCAATGTAAGAAATATTCTCAGACTGCCCCTTCCCTGAACAACCAACTAAACTGATCAAGACCCCGGATGCATTCTCAACATCCTCCACCCAGAGGCTGCACTGCTCCAACAGGGCTCCCGTTTCAGAGGGGACCAGGAGGTTCCTCATCAGGAGTTTTAGTCAGCACAGCTGCTGGCAGAGGCAGCACACTAACCACCTGCACACGTAGACACACGTACACGTAAGTCTTTTCACAAGCAGCTGTGAACCTCCTCCATGGGCAGCCACTGTTCTGGAAGTGGTCTGAGCCAAGAGAAGACATCTGCATATAGCATTCTGAAGTGGGCTCAGACCTGGAAAGGCAGACCCAGCTGCTGCTTCCACATCACAGGAGCGAGCTCTGGCTCATGCTTTTGCCCCAGAGGAGCCAGGCAGGCCCAGAACTCAGACAACATGGGGACAGGAATGCTTTCAGAATTGTGCCCTTTAAATCCTGAGTCCTTCCTGCCCAGAGAAGGTGCCATTAGTGACTGTGGAGCGGGAAGCTTCCTGCTCTCTTACCTTTGGAACAAATGAAACATCTCAGAAGCCTAGGGAATACTCACCACATATTCTACAGTCAGTCCTTTATTCTCTCATGGTGAATTCCAAAGCACTGCCCCGAATATCACATTTGTGGAAAAGTTTCCATAGCAAACTGTGACCCAGAAGAGATGCCCGCTTCTTAGAAGGTATCCTGTGACTCAGGAGAGGTCATGCTCTCCCCAACAGTCCAGAGGGAAAAGAACAGAGATAGAGCCTTTCACAGATGTTCTAAAGGACATTGCCCTTGTCCTTTTCCCACTAAGACTTACAAGATGAACAAAGCCCATAGACTTGTCAATTTTACCAGAACCCACTCTCCAGGAAGAACACAACCAATACAGCACATCAGAGCCAAGCTGGGGAACTTCACGGTGGGCTCCAGACATTCCAGGCAGGAACTAGAAGACCAAACCACATGTATCTCTTCAAACATGTCTAGTGCAGAGCCTCTCCTACAGTACCTCATCCCTCATGGACTGTGCCAGAGTGGGACTGGGGACACAAAGGTTCTGGAGTATATTAACCACAGGAGAGGTAGGAACCTGAGATAAGTCTATATACACAACTCCTTCATCCAAGGAGGCCCCTAGAGAGCAGCAGACACACACAAGAGTAGAAAAAAAAATGACGTTGAGTTGATAGGTTTTATGAGACAGAGACAAGGTCTAGAGCAGGTATAACGTATGTGATCAGCCAAAGATGGGCCCAAGCTCTGTCTCTTGGATGGGGGTGGGGCACACAAACAGATGAGAGCCCTGGAAACCCTCTGTGGTCCAGAGACTTGAGCTTCCACACAGCAGCATACGAGGCCCGGAGACCTCCCCGTAATCCTTTGAGTTGACCTTGTCACCGACTTGAAAATTAGCACACTAGAGAAAATGGGGACAACACAAGCTAAATGTGCCATACCCCACTTCTCACCATTCTTTTCCAGGGCATAGCTGTGGAAGATTTAAATATTCTGTATGGTCACATTTCTCTTGGTTCCCCCACTGGAGCACAGAAGTCCATACTCACTTCTTCCTAGATCTTCCAGCTCAAGCCATCCCCCAAATACATGGCAATCTTGACTCGGATGATCTCCAGGTACAGCAAGGTGAGTGTTTCATACGCAGGCCATGTTTTCACAGGTGAGTAGACGCACACAACTAAATCGGACTAAAGGGAACTGGAAGATTTCACACCTGAAGCCACTGCAAGACAATGCCCAGGTACCAATCCAAGTGAGTGCCTCCACCTGAAAAGGAGGTGATGGTCAGTCAAGAATTCATCTCATCCCTTGGTGGCTGTTTGCTCTGCCTTCTGGACATAGGATGTGCAAGGTCAATAACCTCAGGCCCTTCTTGGAGTATGATCATTTTTTGTGCACACTGGAAAAATGAATAGAATGCTGTAAAATGAAATGCTCTCTGCAGAATCAAAGACCAAAGTCATTAGCAGAAAGCTGCACAAGCAGCAAAGCTGAACGGAACATCCCCACGATTGTCTGATCAGTTGAGATCCAAGGTTGGTATAAGAAACAGCCTACAATTAAAGTCAAGCGGACCCAGCCGACTACAATGTTAAGAGCTATATTTACATGAAATACAATCACAGCCTACGTTAAAGTACCTCTGCATATAGAGGAAGATGAATTTAGGAAAAACTCCTTTGTATCTGGAAAACTATTTCCATGCATCTAACAACGATTGTAACTTCCCCAGAATAAGACCTGAAGCTGAAAACATCAGACTCCCTTTTCAATCCAGTGTTGACATAGCACTCTGGGCTCATTTGTCCAAGGAAGGTAGACACCCACAGCATAGTTTCATGCTCACCAACTTTCCAGCCAGAACAAGTGAGGCTTGAGGGGAGTTCTGACATTCAGAGCTGCCAGTGAGGTGCCTGCTTCACACCAGACTGAACGGCAGCATAGCCGCCCTGATAGGCCCCTTCTCTCCACGCACACCAAATTTGTTTCATACAAAGCTTGAGCAAATTGTTTTCTCTGACATCACTCTGCCATGTGTGAAACATGTTCCCCAGAACAGCACAAAACAGTAGCTAGGAAAGAGTTAAGACCAGGAAGGCGGGAAGAACAGTTTCCACCATGCTAACACCCCTATGCTGCTGCCCATACCTGATAGGGTCAGTGAATCTCTGCAGGGCGACACTGGGAGAGACTGCAATAGATTCAAAATTCTGCTCCAGTCTCCAGATGGGCCCTGTCTGCCCAGAGACCATGCTGCTGCTGGCCATGCTGTGCACTGTCCTCACCCTGTCTGCAGCTGTCACATCTCTAGGAGGTACCTAAGGTGTCAATAAGGAAAGCTCAGGAGGCAGCTGGCTGCAAACTATCTGCCTTCAGCCTTGCACTTCCTATTTGAAGATTCAAGCAGAAATATGCCCAAGTGTAGGAAACCACCCATCTGCCAGGCACTATGGATAACAGCCAACCCAGGTGGATGCCCTTTCATCCAGGACCAGGATCTGATACACTCTGCGTGAAGCACATGCTCCTAAAATGTATTCTCAGACAAACCCTAAACCCGTCAGACAAAACCCACAGATCAACAAGTGTCTCTAAAGCTACTACTATCTAAAGATACTGGTCCCATGACTCATGAAGACAAGTTTTGGAAGATGATGCCCTGTAGACTAAACATCATATGAGAGCCCAGGTTGTGCTGGCCTCGGGGGAAGATCCAGTCTTACAGGGAACACTGTCCATGGAGTCACCACTCAAAAGATGTTTCCAGAGATAAACAAGCTCGAATTCCAAGAATATCTGGATGGTGGAAGACAGACGATCTCAAATGCTTTCTAGTAGAAATAAGCCCATTTTGGCGAATAAAGATTAAGAGCATCAGGGAGCCAAGATGGAAGACAACCTATTATGTCCGCCATTAGAGGCTGGTGGGAAGAGGACCACAAAACCCACGTATACCACACTAAGGGTAAAAGACAGCCTGGAAATTCTTTCCCTTGGAGGGTCACAGTGCAGTGTCCAGTCCAGCCCTGTCCCTCTGATTAGCCTTGTGGGGAACACAGATAGATGGTTTCAGACACATCCCAAGCTTCCAATTTCATCCACAGAAGATCCAGTGCAAAGCCAGTCAGGCTTCACTACAATCCATGGGCTGAAGATTTGGCATATTGAGGACAGATTAATCTTTTTTCACAATATTCACACTCGAGTAAGCCAGTTTTTAGACACTTAGGAGAAAGGTAGCTGGTAAGAAGTTGTTCCATTTAGATTATCCTCCCACTGAGAAGTGCAGGGATGAGCATACTGTTGGAAATATCAACAGACATTAAAACAGTCACATGAAAAGAAACCTAAGACCTCAGCCTTTATTTTACCCTAATGTAGGCAGGAGAGACTTATTCCTCCTGTTTCCATTATGTTTCCCACCATTTTTATAACAGGATGAAACAGACAAGCTTGCCTGAAAGGAAGCTTTCCTCAGAGTGGGGAGATATCGTTTAGCTGAAAAGCAGTATTGTGACCCTTCAGGATCACAAGAGAACAGAGCCCCTGCCCCTATCTGGGGAAAGCCTGGTGCTCTTGTTTTCTGATGAGGCTCTATGCTGGCTCACTCTGTGCCACCTTCCATCCCACTTGTAAGGCAGGTGCCTGATGATGAGTATCAATTCTTTATTCACCTACAGTGTGTTCTATGATGTCTGTGTGTGCACTTGCTATTCTTGCTATGTATTATAACCTTTATTAAAGCATTTTCATGCTGTGTGGGAACAAGCAAAAGACCATCCCAATCCCAGGCTTAGAAGTCTCCCTGATATGGACACACAATGTCCACAGCCCAGGGTCAGAGGATGACTTAGGTTGTATACAGCATGGGGGTCCAACATACACCACGGAAGTGGGCAAAGCCAAGCCAAACACATCTGGCATCAACTTCCACTCTATGAAGCAATATGACATTGGCAAGTCTCCCTCCCATTATGGGAGCTCAAGGAAGTGACAGAGGGGAGAAGTCCTTTCAATAGAAGAAGCATTAATGGTCCAATTAAAATGAGATGCACACCTTTCCTATGAGCTCAGAGGATAGAGAAAAGCATCCCTCAATCAACCACATGTGCACAAGATATTTCGCATACCATTTCCTCCCCTAACATGTAGTGAGGTGTATGCCAATGAAAAGCAGTAGGTGATGAACACTACAATATTCAAGCATCTTAGAGCCGTTCACGTGTATCTCAGCAATTTAGTGCTATTTTCACGTACAAGGCCTTCCTGCACTGGTACACAGGTGAGGGCATGGAAGAAACAAAGTTCGCCGAATCCAAGAGCAATGTGAATCAATGACCAGAGCCTGAGTATCAATGGTGATAGAATGCCAGGTGCAGAGACTAAAAATTTCTAACTTCCATGTTGCTCAAAGGAAGAGTGACAATTGTGAATATCTTCCCATAGTCATCTTAGAACTATCCATTAACATGAAAGGGACATCTGGCAAATTACATAAGCCTATTTTAGATACTTCAGTACACAATCTCACCTGTTTTGGGGTGAGAAACCAAGATTTCAAATAATGAAACCTTCAGTTCAAGTTAGCTTCAGTTGACTATCGACTTACTCAGTTATTGCATTCATTATTCTCAATGCTTCAGGAGGCACTGAGCCCATCCTTCACCTAAAGACATCCAGGTGGTATGACATTTGATTGGAATGAATGGGCTGCCTGGGGCCACACCTTCACCCTCGTTGGTTTTTCAGGCAGTGACATCTCAGCAAAAGGCAGTTAGCTCATCTGGAAGAGAAAAATTCCAGTGACCTGGCTTATAGAGGTGGAGAGTAAGCTCAGACCCCTGTACTCATAAAGGAATACCTCAGCGTTCTTCCTATCCTCAGCTCTCTGCTTCTATTGTCAGAAAGTCATTGCTAAGTATCACAGAAGGTGATTTTACTGGCCTTTGTAACATCTTTTCACACATCCAGTGTTTTACAGGCATCAGTTCCACGTGCGTGAATGCTTTTAGGAGCCATATCTTACCCATTTGTAACAAACTCACACCTAGAAGACCAAGGATAGTGCAATGAGTCATTGGCAAATATTTAAACAGTTATCCAGGAAAGGAAATTGAAGCCCTCTGGAATATTCCACTCAATGTATACAAGAGATATGGTTGAGATTTGACCCATAATATTTTGGCTTCATATCCCATTGTTTTCATAACAAAGAAACAAAGATGCCTCCCAGGAAACCTTGATCAGAGTGCCAAGATCTTACTTAAAAAGGCAGCAATAAAGCCGCTACAACATTTCAGGAAGGGTAACATCACACAATCTTTCTGTCTGGGCAGGCATAGATGCCTCTCCCAGGTGAGGTTGTTTTCAAGCCAACTGAGCTGCCTTCTTCCATTCCTTTGGCATGGAAGATGTCGGAAGGCTGTACAACCAGATACAAGGGAATGGGTGCTCTGTAGGAACGTGCATACACACTGAATCGTCCTCGATCTGAGGCCTACAGACCCATTTACCAAACCCCAGGCCTACTTTAATGGGAGAGTACTCTTTGCTGGAACGTCATACCCCACCAGTACTTTTATCTTACACAGGTGCCCTCAAGGAGGTTCATACATCACATTCCTCCTCTGAGGTCCTACTATTCCCAGAGAGGAGGGACTCAGTCAAAAAGAGGACAGTGGAGAAGAGGAGGGTCACCTTTTTAAGGGCATGATCCCAAAGTTCACATGTTGCTTTCACTTATGAACTGTGGGACAGAATGAAATTAGGTAACTACAGCTAAGTGAAGTAGACCAGACAGATGTTTCCCAGGATTCCACTTGAGTAGACAGAGCTACCATGACCGACTTCAGGGTAAGTTCAAGAACAGTCTCCTACTGCCACTCTTTCTGAAGATCAGCTATCAGGACTGACACTGTCTGGATCAGGCATCCCCAGTTTAATAAAAAGGCAGCTTGAGCAGAACTCCAAGGATGGACACACACCCCACACCTGCCCTCCCTCCTTGCGGACCTCCCGATATTGAGTACATTACCCAGAGCCAGGCTGCAGTGCTTTGGGGGTAAAGATCATAACCATCATTTCAGCCTGAGGGATTTCTGTGCTTTTAAGCAGCAGCTGTGTTCACTTCCCAAAAGAACGTTCAGCAAAGAGGCTGTTTACCTTTTCTTATCAGCCTCCACCTAATTCAAAGTGGAAGAGGTAGAACCATCATAAGCTGTCTCTAAGAGCTCTAGAAAGGTACAGCTGCTTATGACCATCAAACCAAACCTAAGGACGAAGTTATCTGCATCCCATCTATTGGAAATATCAGAAGAGACAGTGGTAAAGACAACTATTCTTCAAAAATTGAACAGCAGGTAGAGTGATCAAGATTCTTTCCTTGGCCAACTGGAGGCAGACTGAATCTTTTTAGGCCCATCTGTGTACGTCCTTGTAAAATCCAGTTTTAGCAAAGAACCCTAAGTCTGTTTTCCAAACTTCTTACCATTTGATATTTCATCACAGTCTGACCCAATACTACTTGGCTATCAATTCCCACTTGTCTATACTGTGTTCAGATTTGAGCCCATTCTTCTGTTACAAAACCTGGTTGCATCAGTCCCTTACCTATCTCAATGACGACGTACAAAGTGTTTCTTACTGTGCTTCCATGAGCACTAATAGCGTAGCTTCCCTTATCAATAACCTCAAAGAAAATGGCAGACAGTGGCCAGACCAAGAATATGAAGTCATTACACACTTGGAATATTCAGCTTAAGATATAGTACTTGTTAAAATATGAACACACTATATCATATTAAGAGTATTTTACAGACATTTTAAAGGCAATTTAAAGATTATACTAAAATTTAATACAGTCAAGTTTCTAACAGTGTGAGGTGCAGAGGTAGAAATGGCAGCCCCTTTCACATGAAACAACTCTACTCCTGGGATGGATTAAAGCTCAAAAATGATTACAGCAGAAATTAACCACAGTACTCATAAGTAACCCCTGAGAAAATATACCAGCAAATTTAAAAGGTTCAAATTCTGATGCCGTGTATGTTGGCCCTTGGGATTCTCCAGGATGAGCCGACGTCATCTCACTGCTCCTGGGTCCCAGGTGCTCCACACATCTGCAGAAAGAGCAAGGACCAGCCCTGCCCTCCCCATGCTTGACAGGAAGCACCCGCCACTCTGAACGCTCCCCCCCAGTATGGTATTGGAACTGTGCTTTGGGGAAAACTCAGGCTTCTGACATTTTTAGTCTTAAGAGACACAATCTGTTGTGTGTCACCTAAGCCTCGGTGTTTGCCATGGCAACTGACAAACCACTTTTGTTCTGGTACAAAAGCAATGGGTTGGTAGAAAAGAATTTCAGGAGATCTTAGGATCCATTTCTCCTGTTCCATGTCCTCCACACCTCAGGAGCTCCCGGTGATTTTATCACAGCCTCTGTTGCCCTGTGATCTGCAGGTCCTGGGAGATGCATAGCTAAGTTGCCAGGACATCCTGGAAGCTGGGAAATGACACATTGGTTATCAGCAAATCAGATGCTGATATTGAGGAAAGGCAGAAATGATTCCCACCCTCTGGATTTTTTCAGATTTGTGAAGAAATTTTTTCCCAAGGAAAACAACCCATCCCAGTAAGGCAGTGCAAGAACCTGCAAAACAAAATGTATCTGAGGCCCACAGTGGGAAGGAATCTCCTGATATGTTCAAATGGGAGTTGCTCCAGTTTCCTGATACTTGAGTGAAGAACATGTACGTAGGTCTAGAAGCTCAAACTGATAGAAACTGTTGACATTCAGGGATGGGGTCATAGAATTCTCTGGAGGAATGGAAATACCTGGAACCCTTCTCAGCAGGCTTTGCATAGTCAAGTAACAATAGAGGACTACAAAAACATGGTCTCTGGGTCTTGCCATCTCCATGCTGGACCTGGTAACCTTTTTGGAGGGAAAGGAAAGAGCCCTGGAACATGAGTGAGGAGATAGTAGCCATACAGCTAGTTCTGGGATACATGTGCAGGATGTGCAGGTTTGTTCCATGGGTGAATGTGTGCCATGGTAGTCTGCTGCACCTATCCACCCGTCGCCTAGGTGTTGGGCCCCACAGGCATTAGTTATTTGTCCTTATGCTCTGTCAAATCCCTGATGGTGACCCAGGGCCCCAGTCAATAATGTCCATATAATCCACATCCAACATGTCTTCCCTAGGTAAGATTGAACAGGTCCACTAGAACTATCTGGTGATGAGAAACCTCATCTGGATCATCCCAAACTCTGGCTTTTATATGATCCCCCATATGGACACACAAGCAACAAACACACTGGGCAAGCAAGACTCAATGACCTGGGTCGTATCCAGCAGTGTCCCAGATCATGGAATTATCAAGCCACAGAAGTGGGCAAAGCCAAAGCCAAGCATACTTGGCAGCAGCTTCCACTAGAACTAGCCCTGGCATGGGAGAGGCTGGGGTGGGTGGTGCTATCATCAACTCTTACAAGAAAGTTCTAAGAATGTCTATCTCTTAGGGCCAGCAGCCTGGACTACCTGCATAAAATTCTCCATGTCATAGTTAAGGGAGGATTCTCATAAAACACATGTCACGTGCCAAGGCCATTTCAGTAGCACACTACAGGGAGCCTGTAGTGTGGCATGAGTAAGCAACTACATCAAAATAGGAAAGAAAATGTAAGCCTCATCCTGAGTGCTGACTCCTAACTGACAAGTTTGAGTCAAAGCGGAGGTCCTCCAAAAATCTAAGATGAGGGAGAGAAAAACTAGTCCCACTTGGGAATCATGCTTTAAAATACGGTTTTGGTAGAAATTCATGGTTGTCTTTCGAACTAGAGGATAACATCTATACACTGACATGAACTATAACGTGTACAGGGTTCCCTACAAGGGAGCATTCACTTTCCAACCTGAGTGTCAAAACATGTTGACCAGTCATAGCAGCAGAGTCAAGGCCAAGATCCTGAAGATGAAATGCCACTCAAGGCTCTACCTCACAACCCAAAGCAGAACTTCTGTCCCCAGTGTACTGACCACAAGGCAATCAGCTTTCAGGTTGAATCATGAAGACTCATCCATCCCCAAGTTGCAGGAATTCGAGCTCCTCTCTGCCATCCCTCTTCAGCATGGACAACTCCAGGCTTCTCCTGGAGCAAACTGCACCAGAAAGGTTAACTAAAGGCAGCCAGACAAATCCAAGCAGAAAACAGATGTGTATCTATCGTGTTTTGAGTGGATGCACGCAACCCTCATTATGTTGCTATGCCCTTGGACATCTCACGTACAACTTGAAGTGCAAAGGGAAAACTGCATTGGCCTACAGCTGATGGGTGGCAGGTGAGGGGAGAATGGAGCAGGGCATTATTTATGCAGCAGTTCTGCAAGGTGGCACCCAGCAGTGGTGCAGGCCATATCTGGCAAATTCTAACACAAACCTTTTCAAAAGAGATACAGTTAAGGCCCATCCCTTCAATGGCCAAATGATAAGATTCCAGCCAGTGTCATCATACAGTATATGCCAAGAACATTTTGTCAGTACCACTTATAACCCTTTATTTGAACAATGCCCCCACTTCCAATGTCTATACTAAATGGACAATGGGAAACTGCCAAGGCCCTAGGGCTGCAGCTACAGCTGCTTTGTGCCTAGGAGGAAACAAAGCACGTACATGGGCTCCTGTCCCAAGCTGAGCATGCCTCAACTGCCAGCTCAGACAGAGCCTCATTCTGGGAAAATTTACCAATAGACTTAGGAGCAGAGTGTTCCTTATTTGTTACAGGTTAATGGTGGCCTCAAAAAATTTTATATAGTAATCCCGGTAACAGGCAGAGGTAAGGATTTAAGCCCCAAGAACTTGACTATTGCTCATGTTTGCTATGTGTCTTATTAGCACTTTCCAGTTGTCAAGTTCTCAGCTGGAGATTCAGGATGGGATTGTTATGCCAACGTGAAGGAGATACTGGTCTCATTCAGAATACTGTTCTGCAAAGAATTATCCTCTCATTTTACTCATAAGAACATGGAAAAGGAAAGTGCTTATCATGAGCTGTGTCTGAAGAAAGATTCCACAAACAGAATAGCTAAGTCATACATCCCTAAGTCCTATTTCGTGGAAGACCCCAGCAAGACAATGGTAATGTCACCAAAGCACTTCAGTAAGAACCAGTGGTGGAAAAGTGAGAAAGCAGCTAATGATAAATCACTAGTGCTAACTTGTCATTGTAGGAGTGGTTTAGGCCACAAGAAAGGGCTCCTTGAATAATCTGAAAATGGAGTGAGAAATGAAGTCTCAAGAGCAGCTTATGCTTTAAGAGGTATCGTTCGTTGGTACACCACCACTTTGGGCGCTCACCTACCCTAGTTGCTAAGCAACAGCCAAAGGTAAGAGCCAGAAAATGGACAGTTTAGCCTGAGGCCTTAATGATGGGTTTAAGGGATGATCCAGAACAGAGCACTTTCATTAGTCCCCAGATGCTACATGAGTGGAGGAAACAGGACCACCAACGTTCTGAGGCCAGCAGCAGTCTGCTCCCACAGTGAACTCCTTGATGGGGATAATGGACCGTGTTTTTGGAAGAGTGACTTAATGCTTTATCCTAGAAACCTTCTCTAGGATAAGTTAGTATATGTGATCAGGACATCTTGGCTTTAGTACAAGGGGAGGAAACCTTAGTGGAGAAAATACCATCTGTTTAGCAATCTCTATAATGGGTTCTGCAAATGGAGTGCTGTGATTGAAAACGTTTAGGAAGATCAAAAGTTTTTTTGTAGAAAAATATAGAAATTTGAGGATTAATATTATGAAAGTTGTCAGGACTTAGGAATCACAGAATATTCAAGACTATCATAGAACAGCAAAGCAAAACACTGGAAGAGTCAGTTGTCATGAAGCACATAAATGACATGTTCTGGCTCCTTCTCAGATTTCAGAAAATGCTTTGACTATAACCTCCACAGAACTGCCGAGTACACACGTGAAGGCTTTAGGAACTAAGTGCACAACTGAAATCTACAAGGTGTTCTCTGGGCCCAGAAGACTGTTTACTTGGTTCTATCCACCAAAAGGTAGAAATACAATCACATCCAAATCATTCCAGCCAACAAAGATGGGAAAACTCACAATTTTCATCTTCCCTGAAGAGCCCATTGCACTGACTCAGGCCACTAGAAGCATTTGCAACATCCTCATTCCAGGCCAGTGATGCTGCCTCACACTTCACAGAGGACCATGAAGTCCCTGACTCTCATGAGCTGTGGTCAGCACAGATGCAAGAGGCAGGACATTTCTCACCTGCCCATACCCCCAAGTCAAGCCTTTCCACAGACGGCTGTGAACCTCCTCAACCCTCCCTCCTAGTGGCAGCCATTGTTCCGGTTTCTGACCACCTCCACCAGAAGACATCTGCCAGTACAAATCTGAAAGGCTAAGACCTGCGAATCAAGACCAGCAGCTGCTTCCGTGTCACAGCTCTGGTTCATGTGGCTTTTACCCTGGAGGGACCAGGCAGACCAAACATTCAGGTAACAAGGGGATGGAAAGGATTTTAGAATCATGCCCCTCAGATTGAGCACCTGCTGCCCAGAGAAGCTGCCTTGTTGACTATGGAGCTAGAAGCATCTCTTCTTTTTGGGTACTTATGGTAATAATGTCCTATCATGAAGTCTGGGTTGATTACTATTCATTCTGGAAACATTCTTCTCATCATTAGGGGAACTTTCTAAGCCATGGCACTGTAAGTTTTCAGGGAAGTTCCCAGAGCAGATTTAATCTGTCACTATGTGGAAATACCCACACATTACAAGGTGTACTAAGACTTTAGTCCATGTTCTGAATAGTCCAAAGGGACAGAAAGATTCATTCACTGGGGAACCTAGCAGAGTGCCCAAGTTATTTCCCTACTCTGGGGTTTACCAATTCAACAGGGCCAGAAGCATGATTAAACACACCAGAACCCGTGTACAGGCAGGACCTAATACAACACAACCACATCCCCAGCCAGGCAGGAGAGATTCACTCTGGGCTCTGAAGACATTCCAGGCAGTGGCCACCATCAGCAGATAAGACATTAACAAGGAGTTGGAGGGACAAACCATGTGCATCAGTCTTCACAGGCCCATTCCTAGGAACTAAGCCAACTCAGTTTACAGGTTGCCTTCTCACCAGATTTACTAGAGGATAGTTCATCCAGAAGGGAATCTCAAAAGGTGATTCACCTTTTCTAACCAACCTTCTATTACCAAATGGAGATGCCAATAAGGCTGAGAACAATGGGGACAATGAAATGAAGAACCACCTGTAGAGCCAGGAGGTAGAGAAGGTACATGCCTGCACTGACCTCATCGACTCCCCATAGACTCCAGGCATAAAAATGTGACCTTCCCCACTTTCACTGTCAAAGACCAGATCTCATGCAAGAGCCCCATTCTGAAAGCTATGGGGAGAGTGGCTCTTCCAGGATGCATGGTCTTGTCACACAATGTCTTCTGGTGTTGAAACTGAAAAAACTTGTACACAGACGTGAGCAGAGAAGCAAGGTCACTCACCAGGACTTTAAACATGAGATGTCAGATGCTTTGGAAGTAGAAAGCAAGTCAATAAAGCCCAGAATGTCATTACCAGTAATTGGTAGGAGATAGTCATGAGCTGATGAATGTGCACATCAGATCCCCACACATCTAACAGGCCACCTTAATACAACAACCTGAGTGGTTTATGGGCAATCAGCCTGCTGCTACAGAGGCATTAACCACTTCTCAGGAGGTAGACCCTGACACATGTAGCATTAGTCACATTGACAGACTCATCTGGTAGACAAAGGTACTGAAGACAATCTGCTTTTGCTGTGGTATGAAATTTTATATCACCTAAAACGTGTAAACTACGATGGAGTCATTGCTGAGGATGAAGTAGCCCCACCAAGTCTGATGATTGAATCCTCACCAGCTTTACTCTCAAGACAAACAGATATGCAAGTCCTCAGGGCTCCACAGCTGGCCAGCGAGTTCTGATTGTCATGTAGTTCCTAAGTGCAGGAGGAAGGGTTTGCACCTTCTGGCAACTCTACTGACCAACAGTAAGTTGGTCACAAAACTAGCCCAAGGTTTATTTTCTCATAGCCATTCCCCAGGACTTCTTAGCCTTCTTCCCAGAAAAACAAAGAGGCTAGTGACCAGACGAAAAGAACAGCTGTGTGTTCCACCTAGAACTCTTCACTGGCTCAAAGTTTGGGCCAAAGGTTAGCTCATCTGACAGTGCCACTGCAGACTGATGGTTTCAGCATTGTGCCCCATGTTTCCAGCCTCCACCTGTCTGCCCACAGAAGGTGCACTGTTGCCCATGGAAGCACTGTCTCTATTTCATTTCTAGTCGTGCCTAAGCCATCCAATGAAGATGTAAAGAAGTGGGGTTCCAGCTCTTGTCCCCTAGCATTTAGGTCTTAGCATCCTCAGGGCAATTTGAATAACAGATGTCACAGCTTCAGAGGACATCCAGGTTCAGTACATAATGACCTTCAACACGGATGGAGGTCACTTCAGCCAGTTAGAAAAAACAAGTGTTTCTCAATAAAGCCCCTCTATCAGTTTATAAGTTCAGGCAAGAAAGCCACTACAAGAACTCACAGGATAAGGTAGTCACCTAAGGTACACAATCATTTTCAGAAAACTAAACTTATAGAGCAAGAAGGAAATTAAGTTCAAGAGAGTTGATAACTTCAAAGACAAAGCAGCAGATGGTGGCCAGAACAAGAACATGAAGTCAAAATATCCATGAAAGCATTCAGCTTAAGATATGGTACTTATTAAAATATGAGATAAATGGGTTGCAAATAGCTTGAAGATAAGGAAGAAAGTTCCTACACCCAAAAGCACAGAAAAGGGGAGGCTAACATGTGGAGGAACAAGGGGCTGATGTGTTCGTCAGTCATTCCTCTCATTTTAGCAGTCAAGTGCACTATGGAAAAAAAAGATGCTCAGGTATTTTGATTCAGGATACCATCCATGATCATGGACATGTGGTTCAAAGACTCTTCCACTGGAACAGCTCATCTTTCTAACTTATGAGAAACAAGCAATAGGACTTGCTGATGCCACAGTAGGTCTGACTCCAGAAGTCAGTAAGGCTTGCAGAAGGCAATGCAATAGTTCTGTTATTTTTAAAATAACTTCCATTAGTATCATCCATCATCCCTACTAACTGGAATGTAGACATTGATCCAGAATTCTTTGAAGTTCAGGACTTCGTAATTTCTGAGGACTAACACAGATCAGAAATATCCAGTGTTGAATTCCTGAGTCAATCTTGAAGCAACTTCAGACGCTCACAATGACAGGCAGTGTTAAATGTTATTTTCATTTGTAGACAAATCTTTCCTCCAGCAGGACTTAGGAATTAAGTATAACAATTTCAGATGGAACCCATGGCTTTCAAAGAAGGGGGGCAACACATATGGCAACTACCCACTCATGAAAGTTACAATGACATGCAACATCTGTCATAGTCACATGTCCCGTGATTGTCAGGAAACTAGAAGGCTATACGCCATCCTTCTGCAGCATAATAAAGTATCAAGGAGTTCTCCTAGTTGGACAAATCCCTCAACTCACCAATTTCACCACAGGAAGGAAAAGCAGGGATGTTCCCTGAAGAGGATAAATTTATGTCAATCTTCTAGAAACCATGTCTGAAGCTCAACCTATGATCAGGACAGAGGGGAAATGCTTGCCAGATATCGGAACTGCCAGTGGCAACAGCATTCATATCTTTCCAGGTCCTTGACCTTAGGTTTTCACCACTCAAAAGGGACCCCACAGAGAAGACTGAAATCTTGAGGTCTAAGAACCATGGATGTGGGAGCCAGAGGAAAAGACCATGGTAACCCATGTCCACCATCAATGGTACCCATGCTATGAAATCTCCCTTGGGGTAAAAATCTCCACCAGAACACATAGGTGGTGACAAATCTCACTGGACCATCCTAATCTCTGGATTTAAAATGACCTCCTTATGCATCCATAAGGAGTCTGTCAAAGGTCAAAAGGTGACCTAGTTTGTATCCATCAGTGGCCCAGATGGCAGTGATCAAACAATGGCAGAAGTAGGCAAAGCCCAGGCCAGTGTGATTGGCACCTGCTTCCACTAGAGGAAGCAGTGTGACATTGGCTAAGCTCCCTCAAAACATGAGAAAGTGATATCTGCAGAAAACCAAGTCCTTTCATAAACAGGACATTAATCGTCCAAGTAAGACAAGGTACACATACTTCTTACCAGCTCAGAGAATGACAAGAAGCATCCCTTACACAACTACCTATAGAAGAAAAAATTTCAAGTCCCATTTCTCTGTAATGGAAGAGTGGGGCACGTGGCAATGAAAAGCAAGAGGCAGTGGATATCACAGGAGTGAGGATCAGAAGTTTCTAGCCTCAGGGAAGTATGAGGAAGGTTTCTTCACTAAGCTCAAGGTGAGGAAGTCAGTTGTCTGGGCCTTAGGTCCTGCGCCCTGAGGCAGGGAGCTCCAGTACTGAGATACTGGGGCTGCCTAGGGGCATGTCCTTTGGGCTTGGAACCAAATTTAACTGCCTCCTCCTCCCCCATACGGTGGAGAGAAGGAATGGAGGAAAAGCTACCCTCAGGCAACAGGACACTTGGTATAGCCTGGCTCCTTCAGGTTTAATGGTTTCAACAGTGTCAATGGAGCACACATGGAGCTTGAAGAACAAGCAGCAAGGGTTCTGTATTCTAAGCTCTGGAGTTTTATGGCTCTAGCTACATCTGCCTTACAATTGTTCAGCCATTTATCTATCAGCACCACGCATCAGATGACAGCAAATTCAGATTCTTCTAAGGAAGGCAGCACTGTTTTCTTGCCAGCAAGCAAAGAACAGTGGTCAGTGTGCAAAGCGGAAGGAGCTCATGAGGCTTGCCTCGTGAAAGCACTCAAGGTGAGGCTGCAACCACAGTGCTGCGTTCAGACTTAATGGACACGAGGGTAAAAAGGCATTTATATTGGAATACTGATGCTGCCTGATGGGGGAAGAACTTCAGGTAGATTTCCTGAGTCATGTTCCCCTTACAACACACAACTTTGCTCACAAGTCACTCCTGAAGTTTACTTTTTGTAACATCAGAAATTCCTGCTAAGTGGATTTCAGCATCATGCTCGTGGCTACAAGTTTCATGAGCACTATAGCACTAAAGTACCCACTAGGCACGTGGGCTGGAGTAATATCAGACAATTCATTTCCAAACTGGCTACAGTGAGGTCCCAGCACTACCTTCTTTGACAATGTATCATACGTGACAGTCTTTCCTGGATGCCTGTTAGTTCCCAACAGACATTCTATACCTCATGCTTTCATATTCAATTCCTTCAGCCCCTCTGAAGGTTTCCTCTCCCAGAGAGAGGGGTGAACATCTACTCTTCATGTCCACGTGATCAGCATCACCACACCTGTGGACAGGAGGATGATTGAGGATGCAACACCAAGTCACAGTCAATCTGCCTTCCCTTCACAGCCCTACCCCAGTGGTTCCAGCCACCTCAGCCCAATGAGCTGGTCCACAACCCAAACCCCTGTGCCAGCACACAAGGAAACTCACTGAGCTCTGGGATCCAGGAGAAAAAAAACGTTAGACCTCATGGACAGATCCATGTTCTTCTGGGGAAATACAAGCCCATATAGTGGCACACTCTGCTTAGATCAGGTCAGGCTCTATCAGAACTGTTTCAGGTTAAGTGGCAGAGGCATTGCAGTCAAGATCCTCCAAGGTTGTCAACCTGACCCCCAGAGCAGTTCCAGGCCTTCAGAGATGAGGTGGCTGTCCTGAGCAGTGTAGGACATGTGGACATTCTGCTCTTGTTGGGGTTCATGACACAGGACAACCTGGCATTGTGACCCAGTGCTGTGAAGGCAGACTCTACAGCTACCTGCATGTCCAGGACACCAAGTTTCAGACATTCCAGCTAATTGACATTGCCTGGTAGACAGCTCAGGGAAGGGACTAGTTGCATGCAGAGAAGATCATCCACAGAGACATAAAATCCAACATATTTCTCCATGAAGGCCTAATGGTGTGAACTAGAGACATTTTGGTTTGGCAACAGTTAAGTCACATCGAAGTGATTCTCAGCAGATTAAGGGAACCCACAGACAATGGCCCCAGAGGCGATCTGAACGTAGGGTAAAAACCCACTCAGCTTCCAGTCCCATGTCAATGCCTATGGCATCCCATTTTATGAGCTGATGGGAGGGGCACTTCCTTTCTCCCACATCAACAACCCCGACCAGATTATCTTCTTGACAGGCTGGGGGTATCCCCCCCTTCCTAGATCTTAGCAAGATACACAAGAACTGCCCGAAAGCAATGAAAAGGCTGGTAGCTGACCCAAAAATGCCTCTGAAAAACACCAGTTTTTCCTGAGGAGCCAACTGCATTGACCAAGACCATTGCATGCATTCAACATCCTCAGCCCAGAAAGGCTTGCTGTTCTGACAGGCCCCATGCTTCAGAGGGGACCACAAAGACTTGAAGCTGAGGTCTCATGAGCTGAGGTCAGCACAGCTGCCAGCAGAGAAAGACTGTTTCTCACCTCCAGACACAGTAAGGTGTTTCCAGACAGTTCCCACCTCAACCCTTCCCTAGCAGCACCCATTGTTCAAGTTTCCCGACCACCTCCACCAGAAAGTATTTTTAAGTATGAATTTGAAAGGAACTAAACCTTGAAGCCCAAGACCAGCAGCTGCTTCCACATTACAAGAGTGCTCCGGCTCATGCTCTTACCCTGCAGTAGCCAGGCAGGCCCAGCATTAAGACATGCTGATGGGAATGATTTCAGATTTCTGTTCCATGGATTGAAGAATCCTGAGTCTTTTCTGCCCAGAGAAGGAGCAATTGTTGACCATAGAGCTGTAAGCTTCTCTTTCAATATGTTTGCAATGAATCAAACATTCTATCATAAAGTCTGTGGATAGTACTGATTATTCCTACTATCATTTTCTTCATCAGGGTGAATTATGAAGCCTCTACTCAAACCACAGAGTTTCCCTGAAGTTTCCAGAACAGATTTAAGTCTTGCAGCATGGAAACACCTACTTTACAAAGTATACTGACATTTAGGAGACTCGACGCTCTGCATAGTCCAAGGAGGAAATAAACAGTTACAGAAAAAAAGAGCCATTCGCTGAGGTTACTAGGACAGTGCCTAAATAATTTTCCCACTCGGATTTAACAAATGAACAAGGCCAGAACAGTAATCAAACTCACCAGATCCCACAAGGAAACAGGACCTAACATAGCCAGTGCACCACATCTCCAGCTGAGCTACAAGTCACTGCAAGCTCTACAGACATTCCAGACAGAGCCCAGTGTCAGAAGATCAGCTGTAAACAGAGCAGGAAAGAAACTACGTGTTTCTGGCTTCAAGCACAAGTCCAATGCAGGGCCTCTTCCCTAAGGTACATCATCCTGACAGACCGTTCCAGAAGCACAGGAGTGGGACTGGAGAAATGCAAATGTATCACAGTATATTCAGAGAAGCAGCAACCTCAGATTGGTCCACATGTATGTTTTACTCAAAGCTGCCTCTACAAAGCTGCTGACCCACCCAGAGTATAGAAGAGAGGCCCTTGTACCACCTATAGACTGATGGATCAAGGCAAGGTCTAGAGCAGGTACAATGGGTTTGGGAAGCCATGGATTAGGACCAATCTCAGTCCATTGAGATACATGAATAAGAGCCCTAAAACCCCTCTGGAGTAGTTTTGAGCTTCTACACAGCAGCATAGCCTCTCCCTTTCTCCATATTCCTGAGTCCAGCTCATCAGTGATTTGAAGCTCAGCACACTCACAGAAATGTGGAGAGCAGACTAGAAAGTCCACATCTGAGAACCCAGTGTGTGAAAGCTATGGGAAGAAAACCTGCATGGCCTAAATTCACCTAAATCGTCTTATGGATATTTGCAGGGCAAACTGAAGCAGAAATTTCTTCCAGAGCATCAGGAAGGTACAAAACCTCCCTGGACAGTATGAAATACTTTGACAGGAATGAACTCATTTCAACACAATAAGACCAAGAGACACACAAGCTAAAGGGCAACCCACTACACAGGTTCACAGAATGAGAAGCACAAAACCCACATAGACCTCTGTGGGCATGGGAGACAGCCTTGGAAGGCTTGGTGGGTCAGTGCAGTGTCCAGTTCAACCCCACACCTCTGATTAGACCTGCAAGGCCACACAGATGATTTCAAATATATCTCATTTCCTTCTGATTCAGGCCTCGGAAGACCCCAAGGGGAAGGAGTTCTCATGGGTCACTATAATCCATGAAGCTGAAGTTGAAATATAGAAGGCAGAATTAAAGTTACCATTTTTTTTAAACACCAGCTATGGTTCTTTCAAAATTGTACAAGCTGTCAGTATGACCTGCACATGAGCAATTTAGTCTTTTGGAGGAGTGAGAAATTTAGGTCTTTTCCCTAAACAGTAAGACAGTGAAGACTATTACTCATTAGTTTCAGTGTATTAAATGATATTAAAATATTTACAGAAAGAAAACTAAGACCTCAGCATTCATTCCACTCTGCTGTTGCTAGACAGATGGTCGATTTCTCCCCTACTAGGGATCAAGGTTCAGATCCTCCAACAATCTAAGATGGAGGAAGATAAGAAGTCTCATTGGAGTTATTCTCTGGGAAAACGGTTCCAGCAGAAATTAACTTCTCAAAATAGAGGATGACCTCTACCCACTGACGTGAACAAGGAAATGTACAGGGTTTCCTACAAAAGACAATTCACTCTTCATCTTCAGTGTACAAAAGTATTTAAGTTGAGCAGTCATAAGCAGTACATCTGGAACAAGATCTTGAAGGTCAATTTTAACTTAAGCTTACACCTTATAAAAGTAACAGGGAGGGGAAGCCTCACCCATTTAAAGGCATGACCCTGAAAGGTCAGACGTGACTTCTGCATATACTTCATCAAGAAGTAATGTGGCCATAGCTTATCCAATATAGCAGACAAATCTTATTTAATTGAATTAACCTACAAGGAACTGTGACCCCGTTAGTGGAAGCTTCAGAAATACTGGGTTCTTCTCTGCTGCCCACTTCACAGGTCAGTGACCCTCTACACCCTCTCCCCTGTACAAGGCAGTAGAGGCCCGATGACCAAAGAGGCATCTTAGAGGACAGCACCCACCCATCATTCTTCTTGCAGTCATGGCTGAATTTTAAGGATTCACTTAGACTACTCTGCTATGATTTCAAGAATGTACCACCTGATATGGTTTGGCTGTGTCTCCACCAAAATCTCATCTTGAATTTTCATCCCCAGGTGTTGAGGGAGACTTGCTTCGAGGCGATTGGATCATGGGGGTGGTTTCCCTCATGCTATTCTCCTGATAGTTCTCATGAGATCTGATGTTTTTTTAAGGGACTCTTCCCCTTCTCTCCTCATGCTTCTCTCTCCCGCCACCAGGTGAAGGTGGTTCTTTGCTTCTCCTTCCACCATGATTCTAAGTTTCCTGAGGCCTCCCTAGCCAAGCTAAACTGTAATTAATCTTTCTTTTATAAATTATCCATTCTCAGCATTTCTTTATAGCAGTGTGAGAATGAACTAATACACCATTCATTTTTCACTTTAGTGGGGGATTGCTGTATGCATGAAGACAGAACAGTTCTCTTCACAAATACTGCCTTCTAAAAAGACTCCTCTTTTCATCTACGTTATTTTTCATTCAGTTTGGGAGGCAGGGTGGGTGGTGGTATCACAAGATATCTCTGACAGAAAGGAATTCTAGAGCATCCAGCCATTAGGGCCAGCCACCTGGACTATAAACAAAATCTTCCATGTCCTATTGAGGGGAGTGATCTTCATGAGACATCGGTATGGTGTCAGTTCTTTTCGATACAGAAGAGCGCATCTATAACCAGAGGGGCAGAGCAGCTACATCAAAATGGAAAACAAAATGAGGCTCATCACCGGCACTAACTACTTAGTTGTGCAACTAGTTGAGGTCAAGATTCAGGTCGTCCTTAAAACCTAAGATGGGGAGAGGGAACATCCCACTGGGGAGTCACTTTCAAAAATGGTTGGGGGGAAAATGAGCCACACAGTATATTGTGTTATAGACTAGAAGATGTTCTCTACACACCGACAGGCACCAGAAGCTGTGCACGGTTCTCTGCAAAGGAGCACTAGATTTTCTTCCCAAGTACAGCAGGTCATCCCATTGACCACTCACAGCAGTAGAGTCAGGGAACAAGATCCTGAAGGCTGGATGTCACTTTGCCTGGACCTCATAACTTAGTGTATAGAACTTATGTCCCTAGCTTACTGACCATAGGGCAATCAACTTTCTCAGACTGAATCATGAAACTCTTCTACCCTTACATTATAGGAATGCAGTCTCCTCTCTGCCATTCCTTCTCAGGACTGACAACTCCAGTCTTCTAGAACATAATACACAGGGAGATAAACTAGTAGTGTTCAAAACAAATCCAAGTGTGGGTAAAAACATCACATGACCACTGGTTATAGCAGCAAGAGGAAATTAATGCCCATTTCAAGATTTCTCAGGTTTTACATTTAGAATAACAGACTAGGTGATAGAGGTTTACTTCGTATTTCAAATGCTGGGTCTCGTAGTCTGTGTAATTCTAATCATGAAAAAAAGTAGTGAATAGTGGCTTCTCTACTTAGCATCACAACTTAGAGATGTTAAAGAGTGTTGAGTTTATGTTTCAAATGTGTAGTGAGAAATGCCATGGAATACTCAGATTGCAACTTAAGCAGAATGTATAGAATATTCAGAATTTTTCTCTACGCAATTAAAAACATTTCCCAAAAATATTCTGGTTTTACCACTAATTCAGATAAATATACACCAATCATATGCACAAGCAATGCAATCGACTCAGAACTGGACACATTTGTTGCTTTTCCACAACTCACAGTGGAGCACTGGGGCTGTTCATGAGCTGCCCCATCACTCATGGGGGAGGTCAACATCACTCCCCCATGAGACAGAATGATAGCACACTCTTCCTGAAACACAGCTCTGAACATTCTCTACCCTATTGGCTCTTAATGACCTCCTCAAATTAAACAAGTGGGGAACTACAAGTGTCAAGGGGCTCAGACCTGGAAAGCACAAGATCAGCACCTGCTTCCATCTCACAGAAGAGCTCTGGGGCTCACACCTGTGCCCAGAGGCACCTGGCAGGTTCTGCACTCCGAACCGTGGCAAAGGATAGGATTTCAGAATCCTGCTCTGCATTGGAAACTGAGCCCTTCTTGCCCAGAGGTGGTGCTGTGTGGCCATGATAAGGGCTAGCCAGCAGGTCTTCTATAGGGCAAGAACCATGGGTGGTACCCCAAGGCATCAAAATAAAAGCAGAATCATCCAGCACCATGCTTTCATTATTCAGTTCAACACCACCTCTGGGTGTGTTTCC
Source organism: Pan troglodytes (assembly GCF_028858775.2). Taxonomy (NCBI): domain Eukaryota; kingdom Metazoa; phylum Chordata; class Mammalia; order Primates; family Hominidae; genus Pan; species Pan troglodytes. Next base: position 10,711,616 of record NC_072401.2, on the reverse strand, counting down.
AAGGAGCTCTTCCAACCTCTGAGAAACTGCCAGAACAGATTTAACTGTCACTATGAGGAACTACTAGATCCTTACAGGTGAAAAGGTGATTTAGGAGTTCAAGATCTAACAATCCAAGGGGAAGAGTGACAAGCTCCATGGGGATACAGGTTACACAGTTAATATTGAGGATACATCACTTCTCAGACAATTAGGGAGTGGTATCCTCCTCCTGTGGGGTCTACTAAGAGAAAAATCACATTTCCTCTGTGCTTCTTAGCCTTCTATACCCACAGTAAGCAGGGGTTACTCAAAGCAGCTCCTCCTGGTCTAGTCATAAAGGAGGGGTTTTGTTTTCAGCTCTCTTCATGCACAAGTAACTCAAGTCAAACAGAATTGAAGGTCAGAGGGTGGGTTGAGTACAGGACTCAGTGCAGGCAGCCTGCAAGAACAGGGAGTTCAGTCAACAAGAAATTCAGTCTCCAACGTGGATGGTCAGAGGTTAGCCTATGACAGGCAATGGGATCATCATCCTGCACATCTGAAGCAATGCAAAGGGGAGACTCTCCCATGGCTAAAATCTTCAGCATCTGATCCCCTACCACCAGGGGGGCAGGAACCACATTCTCCAGCCACATCCCTTTGATCATCCAGTTCTTCATCCTTATAGCTAGGACCTGCAAAAGGGCAGGCTGCAGCTCCTGCAAATGCAATACCGCACGTAGGCGCATAACCCCTCCAGGACACCTCTGGCTCATGGAGGGCCAGAGACAACCTACAGGTTGAAGTTCCTGGAGGAGCTGCTTGCATGGCTGGTCCAGGCTTGGCACCAGTTGACCCATGTTTAACACCAGTTTAACAATTTGGCAACAAATGCCCAAATTGACAAATGGGATCTAAACTAAAGAGCTTCCACACAGCAAAAGAAACTCAGAGTGAACAGCTGAAATCCCCTCCATAAATTGGGCTCTTTGTCAAGCACCTACATCTTCATAGCATGTCCCAGAGAGAAGAGGCTCCAGTATTTCCTGGATTAAAGGATCACTAGTGCAGCAGACACCTCATTGCTTAGTATTGAGACCTTCTAGTCAGTCTGTGCTTATCCATTAGTCAATGAGGACTTAGTGATATCAAACTGCTACCACAGGTTGTTACTAAGACTGAGCCCCACCCTCAGAAACACATGATAGATGGAGTGATGCCATTTTCTACCATCAGAGTGGTTCTCTGAACTCCTCCATTGTCTATCAGAAACCAATTCACTTCTAAGCATCACAGGAGCATCACTTTATGGTTTTTGTAACATCTTTTCACAAACCCAAAGTTTAACACAAGTGTCATATGTAATAATGTGGAAATCATATTTCATCTGTATGAAATAAACTTCTACCCAAAAATGCAGAAATTGAGATATTCATGCACAAGTGGAACATTAAAACCTCTGCGTTTATTCCACTAAATGTAGCAAAGGGACATCATCTTGTCCCACCACATTTTGCCTTGACACTTCCTATCATTTATGGTAAGAAAACGATATGCCTTCTAAGAAACTTGGCTCAGTGGCTAGATTTTAGTTAAAAGATATGAGAACTTCAGCATCACGGGAAAGGTAAGATGCCCCCATAATGTCTCATCTATGGAAGTCTAGAAACCTCCCTTGCAAGTAAGACTGAGTCACCTTCCTTTCCTTCTGGGTGGTAGATGTCTAAGAACTACAATTAAGCACATGTGGATTTGTCCTCTAGGTAGACCATCATGCATACACACTGAGATGGCTTCCATCTAGGGAGTTACAGACCCAAGTTACCTACCCCTTTTTCAATTCCAGGACCATTTTCTTCCTTCACTGGTAGATCAGGGCAATGAATGGAGAAGTATCCCTTTGCTGGATGTGCCATGCCACTGGATGCTTATAGAACGAGCCATCAAGAATCTTAAAGTCTTTCATCCATCTTGAGTTAATTTTTGTGTAAGGAATCCTAGGCAATACCATTAAGGACATAGGCATGGGCAAAGACTGCATGACTAAAACACCAAAAGCAATGGCAACAAATGCCCAAATTGACAAGTGGGATCTAATTAAACTAAAGAGCTTCTGCACAGCAAAAGAAACTACCATCAGAGTGAACAGGAAACATATAGAATGGGGGAAAGATTTTGCAATCTATTCATCTGACAAAGAGATAATATCCAGAATCCACAAAGAACTTAAGTTTACAAGAAAAAGAACCCCATCAAAAAGTGGGCAAAGGATGTGAACACTTCTCAAAAGACATTTATGCAGCCATAAAACATGAAAAAAAGCTCATCACTGGGTCATTAGAGAAATGCAAATCAAAACCACAATGAGATAGCATCTCACACCAGTTAGAGTGGCAATCATTAAAAAGTCAAGAAACAACAGATGCTGGAGAGGAAGTGGAGAAATAGGAACGCTTTTATACTGTTGGTGGGAGTATAAATTAGTTCAACCATTGCAGAAGACAGTAGCAATTCCTCAAGGATCTAGAACCAGGAATACCATTTGACCCAGCAATCCCATTACTGGGTATATACCCAAAGGATTATAAATCATTCTATAAAGACACATGCACATCTATGTTTATCGCAGCACTGTTCACAGTAGCAAAGACTTGGAACCAACCCAAATGTCCATCGACGATAGGCTAAAGAAAATGTGGCACATATACATCATGGAATACTATGCAGCTGTGAAAAATGAGTCCGTGTCCTTTGCAGGGACACGGATGAAGCTGAAACCATCATTCTCAGCAAACAAACACAAGAACAGAAAACCAAACACTTCATGTTCTCACTCATAAGTGGGAGTTGAACAAAGAACACATGGATACAGGGAAGGGAACATCACACTCTGGGGCCTGTTGTGGGGTGGGGGGCTAGGGGAGGGATAGCATTAGGAGAAACACCTAATGTAGATGATGGGTTGATGGGTGCAGCAAACCACCATGGCATGTGTATACCTATGTAACAAACCTACACATTCTGCACATGTACCCCAAAACTTGAAGTAATTTAAAGAAAAACCTTAAAGTCATACTCCTCCCCTTTTGTTCTAACATTCCCAGATAGTTGGGGGTGGGGGGGCTGTTGGTCCCATCATGATGACAGAGGGAAGAAAAGTTACCTCCTTTTTGTTTCTGGTTTTGTCTGTAAGGGTGTTGCCAAAAAACATGAACATTTGAGTCAGTGGACTGGGAGAGGCAGACGCATCCTCAGTCTGGGAGGGCACCCTCTAATCAGCTAACAGCATGGCCAGGACATAAAGCAAACAGAGGAATGTGAAGAGATTCAACTGGGTTAGCCTCCCAGCCTACATCTTTCTCCCATGCTGGATGCTTCCCGCCCTCAAACATCAGACTCCAAGTTCTTCAGCTTGGGGATTTGGACTGGTTTCCTTGCTCCTCAGCTTGCAGAGGGCCTATTGTGGGACCTTGCGATTGTGGGAAGTAATGCTCCTTAATAAACTCCCCTTTATATATACATCTATTAGGTCTGTCCCTCTAGTGAACCCTGACTAATACAGATAGTGACAAGGCAGCTGTTCCTTATCTAGTCATAGAAGGGTTTGTTCAGCTCTTCTCATGCACAGGTACTTTGCCAAGTCCTGATAGAATTGATCAGGGGGTGGGTTGGGTACAGGCCTCTATGTAAGCTATGTGAAAGGAAAATAAAAACCCAGGACCCCAATTTACTATGCCCCCTCAAAAAAATTTAAGCCGATAGCCAAGTCACGCATGATTCTGTGGCAGGCCAATTCTCCCTGACCGCCACATGGATGGGCCTGTGCAACCAGCAGACAGGCCTGTATAACACCCCAGTTAAAAATTTCCACAGCACTGCTTTAATATAAAGCTAATTAAGCCCAGGGAAATGGATGCCCATGTATTAAAGCCAAAAATGAAACATATGCCCTACACAGGCTTCTCCCAAACCTGGAGCAAGCCAAAATAATGGAGACAGCCTTGCATTTCTTCTGCCAGGACCTGTCTCGGGGTCGATGAAATCAGATGAGTCAAGTTAACAGAGGCAGCTGTGTGAACAGATGTATTGGAGAGTCTAAGGCAGCTCTCCGGACCAAACTGCAAATGAGGTAAAATAGAAATAATCACTCCGGTACCAAGGTCCTCATTAAGTAGAATTTAGGGAGACAGGCCTTGAAGGTACCGGGGCCCTCACAGCTTGATCAGACTTGAAAGCATTTTTTTGGCCTCTGACCTTCTAGTTGAAACAATTAATTACCCATAGAATTAGGTGAATGCCACACCGCAGGAAGGCAAATAACCCCAGCCTATACAAGCGCTGAGAAAACTGTAACACTGAGTTGGTCTGGTGAAATTATCTCCAACCTTCTCCCTGTAGCCAGTTACAACAATAAATTCCAGTCTTTCCTAGTCAGTCTGCTTCTCACTGGGGGGCCATGAGAAAACGCAGCTGAACCCAGCTTGGTTCCGGGAACAAAGCTGCCTTTCCTTTTGTCCCTAAAAGCAGATAGCTAGAGATAACAAGGTAAATCTCTACACAGGTACCTATTCTGTATTCATCTTGTCATATGTAAAGTGCTGATTTACTGAGTCCAAGAGGGATGTGCCATTGACTATCCCCTAACCTGCTCCTTTTCTCTTACAACGTATTGATTACCAATACCCTCACCTTTCTCCCTCCAGCCCGCTTTTCCTCTTTCAAGAATGGCACAGACTGGAGGTTGTGAGTCTTTCTTCCTCCTGGGCATGTCTTTAACCTTGGCAAAATAAACTAAGTTGACTGAGAATTGTCTCATACTTTTTGGTTTATAACTGCAAGGAGTGGAGCTTCAGTTGATTCAGTCTCTGGAACTGGGCTGCCGAACATAGCCTGCTGCAGGTGGAGTTATCCTGCATGTCTGGAGCAACGTGAAACAGTGGCAACATTAAGGATGCCCTGAGCACATACCCTTTCACTGCAGAGCTGCTCACTGGAAGCCAAGCAGTACTCTACACCAGGAGGCTCTGAACACCAAGGACTCATCTGGACCTAATGAGATGCTGACGTATGTTACCACTGGTTTCCAAATGAACAGGTGTTTTAGCCACCATATTCTTGCAGTAACTTTATATAGAAGGGTATTGCTAACTCTGTCCAAAATAAATTCTTAGTATGCTTGGTCTGATTAGAAGTTCTCATGGCTGGACAATTGTTATCAGCCCAGCAGGACAGGCACAAACCAGAAGTGCAGCTCCCAAAAACTGTGTGGTGGTAAGGACTTCAGACCATCTTCCCCCTAAAGTAGTAAGGACTATAGCAGAAAGCATAGCATTAGGAATTCAACAACTGAAATTCCAAGGTCCAGAGACCCACATATGGCAAGAATCTTCTATGTCATCCCATGGCAGAAGGGAGACAGCATGTGCAAAGGAGGGCAAGAGAAAGGGTTCATTCTGAAGTGCAAGTCAAGAAACATCCAGCTTCTGCATCCAACCATCCATTACTACCATGGAGATGTGAATGTGACAAAAGTCAGGTCATGGGACCAAGAACAACAGACAGCCAAGGCGAGGAGAAGGTGCACATCATGCATTGACCTAATTATGTGGACCTGGGTGTGGAGCAGGACTTGGTCCTACCTATTCCTCATCGTTGGGAACCAGATTTCAGGCAAAAGCTATATGCTGGAAGTGCTGTGAAGAGGAGTCACCCTTCACAGAGGCAGTGGCATTGCCACAAGTTGTCTTCTGGTGCTGAAAGCTGAGGAAGTGTGTGCATGAAGATTAATGCAGAGACAAAAAGTCACTATGACTTTGAGATCAAGATTTCAGATGCTTTGGAGGTAGAAAGAAATCAAAGCCAAGAACACCATTGTCATCACTGGGGAAGGGATGATAGGAAGTATCTGTTGTTCAAATGAGTGAGACGTGAACTGTTCTTAGAGCTCAATTTCTGGAGGAAATAAGAATTAAGCTTAACAAATTACAGACTTCAGATCATTTTCCCTTAAGCTGTATGGAGGTACACAGTAGTAAGATTCAACTGTTGCTATATATTAAAACATTCACACAAGTGTGAAAAGTCACCTCCTTGTAGAGTGCCAATGGTAAGTAGGCAGATTCTTGACACACACAGACACCCTTGTCCTAATCCTTAGAACCTATGAAGATGTAAAGAGACATGCCAAGGGGGAATTTAAGGGAACCTATGAGAACAGTTTGCTAATCAACTGACTGGTATTCAGGTGTCATCCAGAGGGTTCCACTCATCAGAAGGGCAATTGATGACAAAGGAGAAGAGGAAGGTGCAAATGCAGGAGACAGATTTAAATCCTCCCACGTTCAGTTCTGCACTTCTTACACGTCCTTTCCTGTATGCCCACCTAAGATAGCATGGCTTAAGAGGGCATCCAGCATCAGCTTCAAGTGTTGGATACTCAACCAAGGTGAATGACACTTTAGCCAGGTTCAAAAACTGGTATATTTTCAAGGTACATCTCTGAAAAGGCATTTTCTGACCAAGCAACCAGAACCAATGGAATAAAGATCAAAGGCAGGCAATTCCAGAAGGTGTCAACCACATTAAGATAGTGAGCCCATGGCTCATGAAGACCATCACTGGGAGATCTTCCTATAGAAAAGCAGAATGAAGTTGCTGAGATCTGAGAGCCCTGGTCTGTGAGCCTTGGAAAGAAGACCTTAGTGGTCCAGGCCCACTACCCTGGGGACATATGCAAGTATAAGTTGGAGTGCATGTCTCTTCCAGGACATCCAAGAGGTGAAACATCACTAAGCTGTCTCAAATACTTGCAGATGAAAATGCCTCATAAAGGCATTTGAAATATAAGGAACAAGAGTCTCAGACAAGTCAGGATGACTTAGGCTGTCACTATCAAGGGCAGGCAAGATGAGGATCACATACCTCAGACTTGTGGCCAGAGTCAAAGCAAGATAGCCTTGGATACCTTCACCTTGCTAAGTGTTGTGTCAGGTCCACTGTGCACTAAGGGCTCATCACTGCCAGGAACACAGTTGAAAGGTTTCAGGCACATCTCACGCTGCCTCCTTATGACTGGGAGGATCAAATGAGAAGGCAGTGTTTCCAGGCCTACAGATGGGAAGTCAGGATGGCAACAGACATCGCTCCACCAAGGCCTAAGTTGATCATACACAAGTGAGAATTAGACCATTCTTAGACTTCAGCTGGATCATCCCAAGTGTTCTCAGAAGGAACACTTAAACAAAAGGAATGACATTATCAGGCAGATGAGGATGAAAGGACAACCTAGGTCATCCAGCAGGAGCTCAGATGGTGGCCACCACTGCTCCCCATGCTCACACCCTCCTTTGGGAAAAAGTAAGCAAACTAGCTTTGGAAGCACCACCCTTGGGAGATCAGGACAGTTTCTACAACACACGTGGGTGAGGCTCAACCAAGGATTGCAAAGCAAGGTAGAGCTGAAGAAAATGTCATTCTCTACTTTATGATTTAGCCATGGGGGATTTCCATGGAAAAACAGCACGTTCCCAGCCACATGTCCCTACAAGGAATGTGAGCCTAAGGATAGGGTGACACATCAGAACTGTTCCCTCAAGAGCACGTAGATTGCTAAGAGGAAGCGGTATACTATCACAAGTGCAGTAACTGACATGACTTATATAGGTGTGATGGTATCATTGAAGGTTAACTTGATTGAAGGATGCAAAGTATTGTTCCTAGATGTGTCTGAGGGTGTTGCCAAAGGAGATTTACATTTGAGTCAGTGAAGTGGGAGAGGCAGACCCACCCTCAAATCTGGGTGGGCACCATCTAATCAGCTGCCAGCATAGAAGCAGGCATGGAAAGGGCAGACCGGCTGAGTCTTCTAGCCTCTCTTTCTCCCGTGGTGCATGCTTCCTGCCCTCAAACATCAGACTCCAAGTTCTTCAGTTTTTGGACTCTTGGACCTACACTAGTGGTTTGCCTTCAGCCACAGACTGAAGACTGCACTGTTGACTTCCCTACTTTTGAGGTTTTGGGACTCGGACTGGCTTCCTTGCTCCTCAGCTTGCAGACGGCCTGGTGTGGGACATCACCTTGTGATCATGTGAGTCAATTATCCTTAATAACATCCCTTTCATATATACATCTAACCTATTATTCCTGTCCCTCTAGAGAACTCTAATACAGTAGGTGTAGAAACCCAAAACTTGGGCAGGCATTTTGTCCCAGTGAACAAATGAGTTGGGACTTCTTCCAGCATAGGACTTAAGTCTCATGACATCCAAGGTACACCTAGTTATAGATCTTTAAACACTCATTTTGTGGAGTTTTAAGAAATGAGAGACAAAGTAAAACAATTCATTGAAAGTAGAATATTCTCCCATTATCAGTTTGGGGACACTTGATTCCAGCCAACATTTCTGGGAAGCAGAAATGGAGAAACAAAGCCAAATGGGATATGACACCTTGCAAGTCTCTTCCCAGAAAAGCCTCCATCACAAGATGATGGGAGCTGGGAACTTGGCTGTGGCTTCTGGGTAGCCTTGCTGTAGTAGGTACAGAGCCACTTCTTTCTCCTCAGAAGAACCCAGGATGTCTGGCATTCTGGAATGATTGGGCAAGCCTGGCAGAGGCAGGGGATATCTCATGCCACATTCCTGTGCCTACTTATTTTTCTGGCACAGTTGCAAAGGACTGCACTATGTCAGTTCCCTGCATCCCACTACAAGCTCCTTCTCCTTCAATCTATTTATCAGCACTTGGGCTTTCCCCAAAGTCTCTGAAGGCTGCTCAGGCTCAGGCACAAAGTTTGTCCCTCTTAACCCACCTAGATTCCATTGATAGGAGCTAGAGGCAGAGGAAACAGCCCACCATAAAGAACACCACATAGCTTATAGCTCTGATCTCTCAAAAACATTGGGACTGAACTGCGAACCAAGCTCAACTTCTAACCTCATCCCATGGGACTAAACAGCAACCTCAAATCCTTGAGAAAACCTATCCAGGCTCAGTTCATCTGACTTTCTGTGGGGGCAATCAGGAGCACATAGGGGCACCCCAGATATACTGTGGTATCATCACTAAGGAGATATACTAGATCCACTGGTTGCATTCTCAATGACTATAGATAGCTCTAGGTCATGATCCTGCCCCACTAAAAAGTCAGTTAAGCCCAGCTGTTGATACCATAGTGATGGCTTTAGAATTGAGACTTGATCTCTTTCCCTGTCTCTGAGATGAGCCCCCACTTCCAGGAAGAGCTATCAGCGTTAACTATGGTAAGCCTGGCGCTCAGTCTGTCTGGGACTTCTACCAACAGCACCCCAGGTAAAAAATGAACTTGCAAGATACATCTAGTTTCAAGATTTCTGCATTCAGTCCTTTACTTGCTCTGTTAATTCTCAAGATCTTGCCCTTAAGAGTCCCTCAGATGTGAGGACCAGAGTTAGGGAGCCTTGGGGAGACGACTTTGGTGACCCACTCTCTACGTAGTCAATATTTAGTGTTTATTATCTGAAGTTAAATTGGAGTGTTCCTTTTTCCCACAGCTGCTGTATGGAATAATACCCTCACCATACCAAGTATTTTGGGGTGACAAGGAACCTATCTAGACAAAAAGGAATGTGAGACAGATGAGAAAACCTTTACCTAAGCCATAACCAGTACAGTCTCAGATGATGTGCATCTCACATACTCCAACGTACACAGACCTGTGGTCACAAGTTAAGGCAGAAAAAACTTTGGAACAATTTCCCCTTACAAGTGTTCACCCTATAGAACTTCCAGAATGGCAGTAGGAAACTCCAAAGTCTCTCCCTATAGAAAAGCTATTAGCACACTGACAAGATTGTCAAAAGTAAACTTTCAATACTCTGGATATCAGCCAAGCACTTGCAACAATCTTAGGGCAGTAAGTTTGTGGCATTTTAACTTGTCTTACTCCAATCTTACTCTCCCCAGCTCTTTAGTACCTTTGAAATCCCAAGTTTCACAACCATATTAGCTGTGATGACAAGCCGCCTACCAGCCACTGTTGGGGGCAATTTGGACCTCCTTAAAAAGTCCTTGCTCCCCCACACAGACTCTTGTTTCATTTGTCTGGCACCTTCCAGAAGCAGCCCTGTTCTCAGGTTGTCTTTAGTTGACTTACCTTAGAGCACACTCATTGGGAACAGCCCAATCCCCACTTTGTCAACAAAAATAAGTCAGCAGCCATTGTTTAACATCAGATGCTCAAGGCAGTATTACTATTACTACTAGGGGGAAGTGAGAGGCTGACCAAATAGACCATGAAAGCAGATGTTCACGGGGAGCTTCGCCAAGTTCTAACATTTCTGGGACCTTCCAAGGCCACGTACATGTGCATGGCTACGTGCACGCCCAGGAAAGACCTGAGAAGCTTCCAATATCATCTCCAGCTGAACTTGATCCACAGAAAAAGGCTAAGGGAAAATTGAAGGTGCATCCCAACAGAGTCCTTTGGTCATAACTGAGACTTATTGGTTCAAAGTATTGGGCCAAGAAGGAAATATCTACTAAATCATCGACTACCAAGATAACCATGCAGAGGCTTCAGTGGCCGCACATGAAGTGTAGAGATCATGGTATTAGAGAACTCACTTAACAGCCAGCAACAAGTCCTGGAAGTCAGGCAGGGGAATCTCTAACTCCAGAGTTGTCAATTATTTCAGTTATACAGTAACAGAAAGTGAGGCATGAAAAGAAATGGCAAAGTATGGCCCATAACACAGGTTCTAAGTAGTTGATAGACCCTGTCCCTGAGCAAGCCAGAACAGCTGGACTTCCTAGCCAAACTCAGTTGTTTTAAATACCTACAAAGTAAAGAAAACCATGTCAAAAGGAACTAAAGAAATGGAGAACAACGTCTTAAAAATATCAATAGAGTTTTTCAAAACCCCATATAAATTCTGGAATTTGAAGTACTGTAACAGATTTAAAATTTACTACAGGGGTTCAAGAGCAGATCACAGCTAGATGGAATCAAACTTGAAAATAAATGTGAGGGTTATTTACCACCTGATATTCAGTATGAAGGGTTTTAGTCTTCATGTAATTCTATTGCTTTCAGTTACATATAGCAATAAAGGACTGGTGGTTTTCCCAACATAGTATCTGGGCTGGTAACGTTTCTCTCTACAAAATAGAAGCCTTTGACTTGAAAGGGCTGCTTTGAGGATCTACCAGACACGGGACATGTTCTATTAGGCACTTTTGCTGGTTCTCTTTCCTATGAGAGCAGGAGTGGGAGGAGGACTGCTGATAAGTGCATTTTACAGACATTAAGTGTTACACATAAATATAAGTGAGCAGTAACTCATCCATTCTTAGGGCCCTCTATGGCCAGGATGAAAGTCAGTATCATACTCCTGGAATACAGGGATGGATGAGAACATCTGTCCAAAATGGGCTGGGGCAGTGGTAGGCTGAGAAATGTCTGAGACATACCCTTGATACAAACAGAATTATGACCAGCCACTCTGTTCTTCCCATGGGAGGCAAAAGGTAAACAGATGAACAGCCAAACCCCCATCGTTTGTTGGCAGAAGTTTGTAGACTGTAAATGGAAAAGGACTGAAGAATAAAATCCAAGACAAAAAATAACAAGCCAGTAGAATTCAGAGTGCCAGAACTCAAAGAGAATAGCAGTTGTAAATGCTCAAATGGGGCAGATGTTTTCACTGAACCCAAACTGAAATCCATGTAAAGCTCTGATGTTTTTAAGCATGTGTAAAAGGGACATGTTCTAGTTTTAAATCCATGTTTGGAACAATTTCACTGTATTAACGTGTTCTGGGGAGTAGGCTCCATCTATGGACACGTACCAGAACAAGAAGTCAGAAGGGTGAATTCTTGAGCCATGACATGCATTTTCTGCCTTTGAAAATCGAAGCTCCTAGTTCTTGAGCCCTCAGCCTCAGAGTGGCAGTTTCACTCTCACCTTAGGTTTTCAGACTCAGGCTAAATTACGCTACCAGCTTTACAGGTACTCCAGCTTGTAAATGGCATGTCTTTGGGCCTCTTGGCCCCCATAATTACATAGGCCAATATTTGTAACTCATGGATTCTATTGGTTTGGTGTCACTGGAGAACACTGACTAACAGTTTTTTCTGACTGAAACGTCTCACCATTCCAATGTAGACTTTGACCTATGGATCACCTTGAATAATCATGACCATAACCTATGTTCATGAATGTTTATGTTTGAGAGCTCCAAGGAGACCAAATGGTACTTGGGACAGAGCCCAAACAATGTCATCGTGACCTATAAAAACAGCTATTTCTGTAAGAGACCCATGCTCCCAGGGGGCTGTTTTGACAGCAGTTCTGGGTCCCACAGTGTTTTGGTCTAAGTGTTTCTGAGAAATTCAGATGCCAGAACTTAACCCCAAATGGGATATTAAGGGATCCTTTAGGAGGTGATTAGGCTCTGCCCTTATGATGGGATTAGTGCCTATAAAAAAGAGGCTTGAGAGAGGCTGTTTCTTCTACCAGGTAAGATACATATGTATATGAAGACCAACACATGAGGACAGAACAACAAGGCACCATCTTTGAAGAGAGCAAGCCCTCAGACACCAAGTCTGCTGGCACCTTCATCTTGGACTTCCTGATCTCTAAAACTGAAAAATTTATCTTGCATGTTACCCAGTCTAAGGTACTTTTGTAGCAGTGGCGTAAATGAAGTACAAGAAAGTAAATGAACCATAAGATGGGCAGATAAATAAGAGTTAGTGGACAAGAGGCTATCCATTTCTCTTGCATCTCAGGAGAGAGGTTTTGAAACAAAGGAGTTTTTTTTTTTTTCATAGAACATAAAGTTGGTTTCAAAAGAAAAATTTGATGACATACTCTCCATAGAGCTGCATTTTTCCATTGCTTCCTTGAAACCTGTGCTCCTACATGGCTACAAAGCTGCTCAATATTCTCCTTCACCAACAGCATCATCATCAGCACATTAAGGATGGAAGGTTCTAGAATAACAGCTGTCCTGTAACCATCTCCAGAATCTCGTTTCAAATCTTCATTGAGAGATTCAAGCTCTGACTCAGATCTACAAACTCAGCCATCTAAATTAACTTGTCTTGGCAAAACTGATTTACCCACAAGTAACCCACGTTAGAATTCCTGGACAGGATGCTGGCAGCTGCTACCCCTCAACAATTGACATCCACTGAGGTGGTAAGACCCTCAGGCTTACACTGGGACAATGTTTCTGTATACATTTTAACAGATCAGTTTTCAGAAGTCATAAAAATTAACTCAGATTCATATTACATAGGTTGCCAGATAAAGTATTTCTAAAAGATAATAGAGATGGATCCAATTCTATGGATAGCAAATCATAGGAAAATACCAGGAAAAAAAAAATCATCAGGAAGCCCAAATCTTGATTATATACTAGCTTCTAAGAAGAGACATTCTGGCATTTTGAGATTCAGAAAAATCCTTTATCTGGTATTCATCAATAACCTCTGGAACAAACAATTTGGGATCAGCATTCAGATTCTTAGCTCCACAGCTAAGGTTTCTGCATGATTCTGCCAGAGGAAGTCTAAGCTGCAGGTAGCCACTGCCTGCTCAAAAGCAGGACCAACAAGAAGCTCCCACTAAAGATGCCTGCTCCTCCTTCTGAGGAAAGAGTAAACTCAGCAATAAGTTCTGCAGTTTGTAGCAGGCAATGGTGTTCCAATTCCCTTAGATCCCATTTTACCATGAGGTATGTCCGGAAACCACTGGAAGTCAATGAAACTATTCAATGAGCATCAAAAGTTCCAGTTACATGTAAGTTCTAGAGATCCGAACTTGTGACTATGTAGTTAATTCCTACTGTGGACTTAGTTTGTTGATAGAGTAGAACAAGTGTTCTTACCATACCACAACTTAAAAAGGTCGATGAAAGGAACCTACATGTTGACCTAATATTGGATAGAACTTCACGTAGTTGGTCCATTACATGTGTACCTAGGACATTGATGTATTTATCCTTGCTAGTGCAAGAGAACACTGAGTTAAAGAGACATGTAGATGCTTATTGTACCTCCTAAATATAGTCAAGGAACAGAAGTGAGAAAGATTCTCAATCCTGTAAGACAATGCTGAGAAATCTTAAGCTCACTCACCTGTTATAATCCAGGTGACAAGTTATAAGACAGAATAAGGTAAGGGACTATATCAAGGGTTAGTTTGTGACATTCTTCAACATAGTTTGCTTTCACTTGGCATGGCCAACAACACACCTTCACTAAGTTCATGGTTATACCAACTGTCCTGCTCCATCACAATGGAGTCATCACAAGTGTTTGTCTTGATATCCTAGGGCCTTCTATACTGTTCCAAACATTCAAGGCATTGTTTGGTTAAACTTGGACAGAAAGAGGCAAGCACCCTAGGTGACAGACAAATGTACTGCCATGAAGTTAGTACCACAAGTTAGAATATAACTACCCTTGAAAATGTTAGGCCTGCCTCAGTGGCCTGGGTACATCAGAACATCTCTTCTACATTGTATTTTGTACCTACTCACCAGGAAGTAGGTGGCCCAATACTTAGTGCATATTTTAGACTTTGGAGGCAACAGAGACCATATTTGTGTACTGACCAGACCCACTTGCCAGGTTACATATAAGTTGCCAAGATGAAGTGGAGCCCAGAATAAGAGTGGGATTGACCACAGATACAGCCTGCCCTACTACCAGGGCCTTATGGTGTAGTATGTTCAGAGATACTGATGTTGTCTACGCTATCTGCAGCCTTACAGTCATGAAAATCCTAGCTGTCTAGATTGTGGTTAAGTCCATCTCCTATTCTCCTGAAAAAGTCTCTGGCTTGCTGCTGGGCTCTGCTAGAGACTGAAGCTGACTGTAGGAAACCACATGACCGAGAGATTTGGTGGCTCAAGTAAAATCCAGTTTATGACAGCCAGCTCAGGTCACAGTATTAGGCATCATGATAGTGCATCATGAAATAACAAAGACCAATTCTGAACTCCGGGAGGCACAGTGTATCTCATGAGCAAGCAGCTCAGAATCCCATGGTAAATTTTGTTGCTTTGCCAACTCTCAACCCACCTGCTGCCTTTAGGGATGTTTCTGATTAACTCAAGAAGTGTGCAAACCTGGGTACAGATGGATCCTGCAGAGTATGCTTCTAATACTAAGAATTGAGAGTTACAGTCACAGCCCCATACAACAGTGAGCCTGAAAGGGAATGGGAAGCCCTCCCAATGGGCAAGAGTTCAGACAGGATATTTGTCTACTTTGCATTAAAAAATATGTGAATTATCACATCAATGTATGCATTTTCATGAGTGGTCACCAAGTATGCTGTTAGAAACATAAGCCAAGATTGATGACATCAGAGCCTGACTCTCACAAGCCACCCCATGCTTGCTCACTGGGATGACCAAGGTGGCAGGAATGCAGGCTGCCACAGGGTAGGTTCCCTAGGAATCAGACCGAGATGGATATTCTCATGCAGCATGTTTATTAGGCCATGCTTTCTGGATGATCACCTGTGGAGGGGGGGAAGCAAGCAAGATTGGACAGAGGTAATAGTTGAGCTAAGATGCAGTGTGAGGGCCTCAGCCAACCCTGGAGGGCACTTTCAAGTAGTGTGACCTTTAAGGTTCTTCCAAAAGTTAGGGTGGAAGGACCAGGCTGTCGTATTTCCACACTGAGTAGGTGCTGGCTAATGAGTCATTGCCCGTTTTGAACAGAGGCAAGCACAAATAGAGGGTTAGCGTCTGAGGCTGTCTGCTAAAAGTATTTCCAGAGGTGGAGGGAACAAGCCTTCCACTGTTGAGATGGGATCTAGGCAGCACATCACTGTGCCCACCACAAAACTTTATTATGTGGGCCTCAAAACAGCTCATACTTTACACCTCCATTCTAAGCCCTGTTGGGATTCATGGTCTCATGATGTTGCATGAGATTCAGAGTAGTCCCAGCGAGAAGATAAAGACCCGGTCTTGCTGTTTCCAAGACTAGCCTACTATCTGGAGTATGACAAATATTGTGGGAGAATTCCAGAGACACTTATGTCAGATTGTTATTTATGAATTCATAACAGCAGCATTATGTTCTACTCGGGTCTACACTGCAGGTCTCAGAAATATCCTGAGATTGCACCCTGTGGCACTACTAAATGACATTGTTAAAGATGATTTTAATCCTAACTTTGAAATTTATTACACCATCTCTTCTCTTCAGTTCTTCCTATAACCTCAAACTCTTCAGCACTGCTAAAGCCAGGTGTCCTATCCATGCTTCGTTTTACTTGACCCTTTCCTTCCTTTGAAACCACTTTCTGGAGTTTATTTCTAGGGCATCACACCTTCTTGGCACTTTCCTATCACATTGATAACTGACTTCTTTGTACCATTTGCATTTTTTTGCTCCAGACGTTTTAGTAGCCATAAGCATGGAATTCAGTCTCGCTGAATAAAGACAAGTCTACTTTTGATCTGATCCCATAAGAAGAGACAATTTTGATCTGATACTGAAGAGAATCTCATGCTCAAACTTTCACATCGTGTGAGAATATCTGAAGTTGTTAAAATGGCCTATTTCATACAAAAACCCTGTAATGGGATAGCTCACTGTTAAGATCTAAGTTCGAGTTATGTGCATACATCTTCTAGAAACGTTTAGAATAAGATGGAAAGTATTGTCTCACACTTTTGAAGTTTTGCATAGGTGAAAAGGTACTTTTGGAGAACTACATGTGGCATTGTCACTTTTTCATTTTGTATAACATCTAAAAACCTCTCCTGACCCACCAGTCCTTCAGAACTGCTCTGTTGCCCTTTTTCCTAAGACTTCTATAGAACCGTCATTACATTTGCAGCAAGATCATTTCTACTTTTTTACTACTTGAGTTATAAGATCCAATGCACAGATGTAGCACTTGGCCTACTTTTAATGAAGACTAACAAAAATGATACAGGCTTACCCACGCTAAGTGTTAATCTTCTAAAGATTGCCACCTTAACATGTGCTGAAGAGGCACTGCAGAACAAGGGATGTTTATCTCTGCAATTCATTGGCCAAACTAAACCACCCACCAAAGGAATGGCCAAGTCATTTTAGCTAGGAAATGCTGAGCATCGGAATTACTTGCAAACAGCTCTTTGGAAGGTATTCGGTTCTCAAATACTTTTGAGATTTCTCATGGGTAAAAAAAGTACTATCAAGGAACTAGATATAATCTTCCTGTTACTTTCCAGTGTAACTAAGAATATTAAAATTCATCAGGAAATGGGAGGGATGACATCCTTACCAGGTTCAATGCTCACAGAACCTCGTGGTGAGGAGGAGCAAGTAGGCCCTTTAAAAGGCATTGCCCTCCTAAACAACTAGCTCCTGGCTAATACTGGAGTCCCAGAATTCCTGAGTGTAGAGAAGAAAGTAATCCACTGCCAGCTGGAAGCTTCACACTCCTGTACAACCAGATTTCATCCTGGGCCATAGAGTGCCTATGTATCTAATAGTCCCCTATACCCACAGCCTGTCTCACTTTGGTGGACCTTCACAGGAGTACATGATTTCAAAATGATCTCCCCTTCCTCAATAGTGGTTTTCTGTCATTTTTTCCTAATTTGTTCATGAAAGTGTCAGTCTCTCATACTGCCCTCTCTGGGGAAGCGTTTCTCTGTCTATAGCCATTTTCTATGACAAGGCATAAAATTGTAAGCAACTGTCCCAGACCCTGAGGAACACAGATTTTCTCATTCAGGCCATCTCTTGTGGGGAACCTGCACCTGCAAAACCAATGATGCCTGTAAGTCTTAGGTCTCTCCTCACTTCCATCATTATGGATGAGAATAGTCCTGCTTCATCTGTTCAAAAGCCCAGGAGCCGCAAACTGGTTAAACAATTAAAAACTCTTGTCTATGTTCATAGATCAGACCGATCTTGAGATTAAGGACACCATGACTGGGAACTCGCCAAGTAGTACCAGGGTAAATAAGGTTGTACACACCTCATGGATTGCCCCCTGAGGTGAACAGGAAATGTTTATACAGCTATGGTTTCTGGTTTGGAAACTTGTGAGATACTTTAGGGTACAGAATAAAAAGTGATAGAGCCTACTCTGAGAAATCCAGACTTCACATCCTTTGCCAGAGTGATGTAGGTCAGAGATCAGTGAACCCAGATTGCTCAGGATACGCATTTTTCTCTAGTTGAAATATACTTGTGGATACAGGACTTGTTTATCTTTGGGGAGTCTGGACCTCAAGGACACCTGAAGACCATTGGGTATTAAGAGTCAACAAGGCCTGGTAAACAAGGAGTCAATTCCTGAACTATACAATGAAATAACCATGGTATGTGTTTTAGTCATGAAACTTCAATGGAGCTGACATTGTCATCTTAGTAAAGGGGTATTTCAAAGGGACCTCAGGAGGAAGTCTTTCAGATGAAACCACCTCAAAGAGAAGCCATATGGAAGAGATGAACAAGACTTAGCATTAGTGCAGCCCTCAATAGACTCAGTGTTGGGTGTGATTAAACTCCATTAAGAACCTGGTCATTTGGTGCTGTCAGTTGGTTTTAAGGCAATCAATGGATCTAACGACTGGAAGTTCTTGTAAGTCAGATAAATTGGAATGTCAAGTCCCAATCATGAACTCCTTACCATATAGCAAATCAAAAGAATAAACATGCTACTAAGTCAGATTCTTTTGCTTTAAAAGTTCCTACCCACATAATTTTAGAAACAGAACGAGTCTTGAGTTTCACTGTTAAGTCATTCCTGCAGAGGAAGTGTGGCTACAGAGAGGCCATAGCTTTCAACTGTTTCAAAAAGAAGCCCTTGGCCACTCCTGCTAACAAGGAAGCTCACCCTAGGCAGTCCTTGTCCCTCAAGTAGGTGGAAGCAGAGATAGCTGGACCAAGTTCTCAGGGGATTAGGAAGCCTTAGAAGCTGCCTTATTTGAGGAAGGAGGGTGTTAAAAGAGGAAGAAAGGTGTTACAGGAAATTTCCAGCAGAAATGATGGCCTAGTAAGGTGGATCAGATGTCTTTTGTCTTGTGATATGAGGAAGTTCATACCAAATTATGAAGTTGTTTCACACTTACGTTAAAAGCAGCTTTTAAAGGTAAGAGTAGCTGAAGACAATGGCAACTACCAAAGTCTGTATAGCTCCCAATATTTCCTCCAAAGTCAACATAGAACTAGAACACATGAAAATCTTAATAACTCAGTAGAAAAATGCCCCAATTTTTGCTTTTGGTTTTTAAAATGTCCAATGCCAGAAAGCTGTCTCATGCTACTACACCTACTGCAAGCCTCTATAGTGAGCAAGCATGGGCTCAGAGAAACAGAGGGGGTAAGCGAGGGTTTAAGTGAGGGGCTAGTAACAGTCCCAGGGTTGATGTAAAGCCACCACCAAAAAGCTTAGGTCTACTTAAAGTATGATCAGACTTAAAAGTGGCCTGGTACATCACAACACAGTCTACAGTACATGATTTAAAGACTCATTTTTCAAGATGTCCAGCTCTTAAAGGAAAAAAGGCACCATTCGGCAACTGAGTGACAGAAAAGCAGCACCGTGTACAGTAGTGAGAAAGTATTTTACCATGTCACCTCCAGATTTCCCATGGACTTGGTTGTAAAACTCTGACAGCTGTACGAGTTTTCCTGGCTTACTTTCCTCCTCTGTGGTAGGCTCAGCCCTATTGTTTTTGGAGATACTGCCCCAGGGCACATGGACGCCACCACTTCACTAGCCAGGTCACCCATGATCCAAAGACTTCTGTTCTTACTCTCCTGATGTCACAAATATATATATCTTTGTGAAGAACATCAAGGTTAATATAGATTTAGAAGTGGTGATCAATTCAAACTGAAGGAAAGGAATCTCTAGAAAGCAGCCCCGTTCTAGCACCGGAGAAAAAAAAAACTTAAGTAACGTCTTCCCTCTGGAACAAGACAGCTAGAAAAAAATTCTGAACTTTCACATCCAAACTTCTACTCCTGGTTAAGTCATTGCAGGTATGATTTTTCATTGGTGATTCAGAGGATGTCACGTACAGAGGGCAGCAGTATAGCAAGTTCCGATCATGGTTGTAAAATGGAGGCATTATCAGATCCTACTCCTAGGAAGGACTTTAGTGTCCCAGCTGCTGGGAGTGCCACCTGCAGTCTTCAGTCATCAGCTCTTCCAGGTATTTCTTTGCAGAAAGCTGTTTTACACAAGGTCACTCCCTCTGGGGATAGATCTTGTCCAGCACCCTATTAGTGTAGGTATATAAAAGCCATGCTCTCTCAGCCTGAACTTCTACTCAGGCAATTTCAACTCCAGAACTGCCTCTGGGATCATCTAAAGCTTGGGCCACACAACCTACCAGATTGTGTTATTAGGGTTATCGGTAGTTTAAAAAAAAAAAAAATGCCCTGTGGACACTATGAAATACCCCAACTGGAAAAAACACAGAGTCCACACAGGTTTCTGGGGCTCAAAGCATGACCAGGAAGAGTTACCTTTTGTAAAAACAATCCCTAACATGCAACTAGACATTCATAGAGGGAGAATGCTCAACCAGAAAGCAAGTGATAATGCAGCCACAGCTTTACATCTGCTGGGTTCCATCAGACCCACCAAGACAAGGTTGGATGGGCCTAGCAACCTATTCTTTGGAAATTGCCCACATGGGACTAGCATGAGCAGGACCAGACACATTTAAGCTGTACCACATGGCTGTTACACCACCTCATGCCCAGGCATAGGATCCATTAAAGATCACTAAAGGAGGTAAAAGAAACTTAATTTCCAATGAGTACAAGCCTAAAAAGGGGGGCCCACTGCCCCAGAGATTCAGTCAAGGGTAGCTTGGAAAGACAATGACAAAGATCTTCCCACTGGGCTGCACTTCCAAAATTGTCTTGGTCATCTACTTTGTGTGGAAAGCTGGGTGTCCCAAGGTCAGAATATATATGCATTCATGGGCAGTGGCAAATACCCTGGCCAACTGGGCAGGGATGCAAAAGAGAAAAGATTGAAAGACAGGATTGAAAGACAGGGCAAGGAGGTCTGAGGTGGAAGATCAGCGGACACATGAGTTAGCACAAAGTAGGAAAATCTATCACACATTAAGGCCCAGAGGACATCAACTGCAGATGTCATCGTAAAGAATGAAGTAGATAAACATTGCTAGATGACATCATCCAGCCTTTGTTCATGTGTCCATGCCAACAGCACAGGGTGGCTGAGGGCACAAGGGCCATGGTTGCAGTTGAAGGTCATGCATGGTCACAACTGCAAGGGCTCTTGCTAGTGCTGATCTAGCTACTACTGCTTCCCTATCACTTGCAAGTGGGATCCATGCTTAGTCTTCATGGCAGCCAACCAACTGGCCAGTGGGTATTAAGTTCACTCCGGTGGGATCTTGTCATCTTAGAAGGGCCAGTGACTGGTTCTAATAAGGGAAACACGTTCCCAGTACATAAATTTTCTGCCCACAGGGGCTTAGCCCGTACTTTTATCTGTGGTCTTAGAGCATTCCATCCACCAATGATATTCCACTGAATACTACCATCAGACCAAGACATCCACTTCAGTGATTAAGGTACAGACATGGCCTATAACCACGGAATCCACCATTTCTGTCATGTATCTGGTCAGTGGATGGCCCAAAAGAGTTAAAATGATCTGTAAACCATATTTAGAGGCCCATCTCAGAATGCTGTATGGATGGAATGCCATCCTGTAGATTATAACATGTATTTTGAGTTGACTAATTTTATATGGCACTGTCACTAGTCAGAATACTTGGTACCAAGAGGCACAACACAGACCACTTGCCAAAACTCCCAGTGGTCCACCTGAAGACTGTGTACTTCCTATTCATGCAGCTTTGGGGATCAAGAGCTCTAACTTCACAAAGCCCAAAAGGGGAGTACTTGTGTCAGGGAACACCGAGTTCTTTGTGTCCAGGGATGAGCAGGTAGAAAGTATAATCACCATTTTGTCATAAGTATTTGACTGTGGTTAGGAGAATCTAGGGATACCGAACCATGATCGGGACAGGGAGAAGTGTTTGCACAGATAACCCTCTTGGGCACTTCTTTCCTAGACATGATAGTAAACGAGTAAGGGCAGCAAGCAACCTCTCTCCGAAAAGGACATGGGGGCCAATAGTGCAGACTTTCCAGAGATTTGAGTCTACATTATCCCACCAGAAGTCAACCAGATCAACAGAAGTACTAGCCAAGGGGATGGGAATTGAGACAGGATGGTGGTGGTAAGCAAAGAGTCATCATGATCAAGAGACAAGAATATTGGTGGAAAGCTTGAGACCAGCTGGAAAATACTCGTCTCCCTAACCATGCTCTTGAGTTTTCCCTCAGGAAGAGGAATCCATCCAAATCATGGAGGAACTTCATTGAAAGTATTTGAAGTAGATCAGACATGGCCCAAATAATGGATTTTAGTAGACAAGGAGATACACCACCAAGATCCCCTTTACGGATTTGAGTGACTTGTCTCCACATGTGGGCATGTAATCAGCCATTTGCAAGGGCCTCAGCTAGAGAACCACCTCAGTTCTAGGTCATGCTTTTCCAGCAGAAGCCCACATCCAATGACTGATGGAGACAGGAGTATCAAAAAAAGGCCTGGTTTTGGCCCAGTTCATCACAAGTCAAACCATTTCTCCAGAGCTCCCCTGTGGGGTTATCTGAGGCTATCAGAGCTTCCCTGCAGCTCAAGTTCCTCTACCCAGTCCTGCTTTACCGGTCATACAGATATAGGTCCAATGATACCACCAATAAACATCCTGCTTATTACACTCGGTCTACTTCCTGGAGAGCTCCAATAATGCCAAGCACTGAGGAACATACTACATCATTATTTGTCCTCCAGATCTTCAAATACAATACATGGAATGCATCTAAGAAACTTTCCCTTATGTTACTGAATCTCACTTTATAAGAGTGACCCAGGAAATATTTAATATGGCAGAGGGGTCTATTGATATAGCCATAGCAATGGCAGTATTCAGATAAACCCAGAACTATCCCCCAAGACAACTGTTTAACTCAATTCACATACTTGCTGTACTGTCATTGTGCTTTGTAGACATTTTGTTGGACCGTATTTGAGAATATCTAAACTCCAGTGCAAAGAATCCAATACATCCATCAATGACCACCTAATCCACCCAGACATTCTGTGCTTAGTTCATAATCCCATTGTCCCCTGAGAAGTTACCTAGGGACTAAAAGGGCCTGTTGCCCAGTTTTTCCATTAGGAAAAAACCATGCCATTCAGCACTCATCTGTCCCCCTAAACCACAAACTCAATCTCTCTTAGATGCTAAGACATGAAAGAGCAGTCAATCTATTAATCCTCCATCTCTACTGGGTCTATTTTAGCCAGATCCATCCCCAGCCTATGAGGTACACATTCTGTTATCTGGCAAGACCTATCCGACCTACTGGGCAAATCTCTCCCTAGCTCCATGTGGAAAGAGTCTCCATCAGTTGTGCCTTGAACACCTTGTCATCAACTCAGCTTGTTGCAGAGTTGCCCTCGGCTATAGCTGCTTAGGAGTGGAATTGGGGTTCTGCCCAGCCTCCTGGGGCTCCCTGAACCAGACACAAGCATCGGGCCTTTATAAAACAAAGCTTCGTGCTGTTCCCAACTGAACGTGTGGTGTTGAAAGCAGTGGAAAAGGTATTCACCAGGCAGCACAGCCTGGTGGTGTGGAAGAAGCCATCTGATAAAGGGTGCTATGGAGTGTTCATCCCCCCAGGAATTGTATGAGGGGAACCCTCATCTTCCTGATAGTGTTAGAAAATGAGACCTTTGGAAGGTTGTTAGACCCTGAGTAGAACTGCCTTGAGATTAGCACCTGTATGAGAAGGGACACCACAGAGCTGGCTCCTGTCTCAAGCCATATGGGGATATAAGAAAGCAGCTGTCGATATAAGCTAAGAAGGCAGGCTTGGACATCAGTCATGTGCAGCTGCACTTATCTTGAACTTCCCAGCCTCCCAGACTGAGAAATAACTTGCTGAAGCCACTCAATGTACAGTATTTTTGTCCCAACAGCCTGCATAGACTAAGGGGTTTGACATCCAGAGTATGATGTGAGCCCTCCCCAGCATGACCTTATATAGGCCCCATGTTCCATGCTTCTCATGGGTCACAGGCGGGAATTTCCTTGTTATTGCTGCTGTGCCATAGCAGTGGAGCCTGGTTTTGTTCACTGCAATAGAAGGCATATAGGGATACAGCTAAGTTGCAGCTGGTGTGTTGTAGCTCTACCGTTATGCCAAGGGTGCCTAAAACCATGACGCTGACCTTGGCCAAGGTCAGGATCTAGGTAGTGTTTTTAATCTTTGAGACACCAGAAAGCTCCTATTCCAGCTTGCCTATGCTGTACTGAGAATGCATCGATCAGTCCACACCTCATTTACCTGGTTACTCAAAGTGTTGGTCACGTCAACAGTAGGGTATATAAAAGACTCCAGTTAACTTGTGCCTCACTTCCCTGAGACCAAGATGTTTTATGCACACTAGCTGCTGGTGATACAGAAACAAAGCACATCTATGCCACAAAGGACCTAGGAGTCTACATCTGTGTCCTTTTTCCCCTCAAAATTAGCACTTGTAAGGTCACTGCAGCTTCTTATGGGGCAGGACAGGCAGGTGTTCTAGTCACACCTAGAGAGTCAATTAATCTATGACTTAGATTTTAGCCACTTAGGTTTTAACAAACAAGCTACAGAGTAGGTATTAAGACTTCTGGAAACATCCAGATCACCCCCCTCTCAGGTTCAGGGACTCCCAGTATATGGGTGGAACCTGCACCAAGCTAAATAGGAAGCAGCTCTGTATGCATACGGGAAAGCCTATGCCATTTCCCCAATGACCCACACTCAAGACCATCGTACTGATGACTCTTCAGTAAGGAGTTAAGAAAAGGGAACAACCCAAACACTCGTTCAGAGTTATTGGCCAACTTAAGAGGGTATCATTAATCTGGTTAAATAACTCGATATAAGCCAAAACCAGGACCCAAGCCTTAAGGCAGGAGCCTCTGCAGGCCTCACCAGCAACACAGGCACCAGATCTGTCAATCCTGGGCTGTGGGGTGGTGAGTGGCAACTTGGACTACTTTCAGGTCTGCCACACAGGTCCTCATAGACCCTCGTGGGATCCATCTGGGATACTGAGGCCAGATGTCTCCACCTCTGCACCACAATTCATCGTGCCTGGAAGTTCCCTAGTAATTGATTAAACTGGGCGGGGAAGTGGACAGTTGGAGAACACATTTTCAAGTCCAACCATTACAAAAGAACACAAATTGGCATGAGCACATCTATGTAGAAGAATCATCAAGCAAGCATTGGAAGAAACGAGAGAAGTTTGATGTAGACATGAGATCCTCTCCAGCCTGGATAGCAGTAAAGAGAAGAATCATCCTTCTCCCTAGGGCTGGATAATGCTGGGAACACAGAACACTAAGTCTTCCATGCAGCACTGAATGCTGCCTTAGTATTTGTTCTTGGTTGTTTGTGATCATTTGATGGCACTAGAGTATTTGTCTTATTTTAGTAATATCACCATCACCCTAACAATTGCCACCGCTGCCCTACCTGAAGCTGAGCTGTGCTGTGGTGTGTTCAGACCATTTGTACAAGCTGGCACCCTACCTCACTTGGCCAGAAAAGGGAAAATAACTTTCTAAGCTGATTCTGGGCCTCCAGTATCTTGGAATGGGACCCTTGAGGTTCTTCCAGACAAACCTGTCCATGTACTGTGGATACTGGTTGCAGAGACTGAGTGAACTACCTGGATAACTGATGCAAGTATCCATGGTGACGGTCTCTTCCGATCAGACCAAATGGAATTGAACTGCTAATGGAACCTGTTTTCTGATGCTGAGCCTAGACCTGCATGCCATGTTACAATTCCTGCCCAAAGCTGTGAGACAAATGGATATATCCCATGAAGCATGGATGGCCTCCCTAACATTCCTGACAGACAACTTGGGAACTCCTGAAGCCTTCTCAGGCTTGTCTGTTGACTTTGTTACATATCTGCCAACTCCAGCCGTGGCTCTTGAAACTGGTCAGCGTCAGACGTTCAGCTTTCCAGGCTACTTGCAGTCTGAAGGTGATATACCCATTTCAGCAGAAGCTCTTCAACAGTGACCTGGCAGGCCAACTCCACGTATTTCCTCCTGGTCCACACTGCATAGTAAAGCTGTTAAATCAGTAAGTACAGCTGCCTTCAGAGAGGGGCCATACCACCTCCTCTTGGGAGCTTACTGGACAATGATAAGACGGGTATGGTATTACACAGACCTTTGGGACTAAAAACCAACCTGCTGTGAAAATTCAGGTTTCTGCCCAGCCCAACCCTGGGAATGACACATTGAACTTTCTAGCAGCAACCCTAAGAGAACCTGGTTGATTTACCCTCTGGCTGGCAACCTGGCCAAGAGCAGACCTAGAGGATTCAGACTTAATGTTGGTTAGGTTTTGTGAAAACGCTTTTGTTCTTTAGATCTGGCTCTTTAGAAGACAAATATTTGGGGATACAGAGGAGGGGGTAAGAGGCGAAGTCTATCTACTGGAATGGGACACCCTGATTTTGTGGCAGTGGCTGGAAAACAAAACCCCAGGAACATAGCAAAGGAAGCACCTCAGACCCTGGGAGTTGTGGGGAAGGGCATTCATCTTTCAGGATAGGCTGAGCTTTCTTCCTGCAGAAATGTGTGCCTACATTTCCCCTAAACTGCTGTAAACACTAGAACCTATCCAACTGTTGAGTCTGCCATACACTGCAAGAAAGCTTGGACCAGAAGACAGGATGCCTCTAGCATCCTTCCACAGATACCTCCAAGATGCCACCCCAGACCCCATTTGCAGCCCTTCTGTAGGACAGATGAAAATGACTCGATTCAGTTTCTCGGACTGTGAACCCTGGAGCTGACCAGCTGGTGAGTCTAAGCTCTTGCTCACCAATGTCTATCTCAAGGGGAAGCCAGTCAGAGGGGTGGGTGTGCAACTAAATTGTTTCCAGGGATCTACATATGTGATTCAGGATTGTACTTACATGAAGGGCTTTAAGCTTCCTTCCTTCATGAAGACACTCATTTGCCCATTTTGGAGGTAGGGGATGGGTGGCAAAACTCATTGGCCCTTCCACAGCTTGTCTCAATAGTCTGAGGGTGAAAAAAGTATAGCAATATGCTTCAAGTTAATACTCGTTCTTAGCTCTCTGTGCAAGAGATATCCACACAGTCCCATCCAGGGCAGCACAGTTGCATGCACAGCAAGTTCATCCTGTTCAGTACCTTTATATGTTTCCCACCAGAGACCACAGGAATTAGAATTCCTGTGAAAGCTCAGGATTAGAGACAACTCACTAGGAAAACTGCACTTAACTATTCAAAGATAAACTTCTCATTGGCCAAGCATAAGGGATGTGTCTGTAGAAGGGTCAGGGAACTATTTTGGATCATGGCATGATCTTGGGAATAGAAGCTCCTTATGGTGAACCACAGAAAAGTCAGGGTCTCCTTTACTGCAGAATGTTATACCAGCCTTCTATCCAGATTTAAGTAAAACAAAGTTTTATCTTGCTTTTGATAAAAAGATGGTACCAGAGTCCCATCGAGATTAAGAAAGGTGGTCTTTCCCATCCACCCTGAAGTTGGTAAGAAATGAAGACTTCTAGTAATCACTAGGGTGAGAAGTCTCAGGCAGAACAATGCCATGTGGAGGCACATAATTTGATGCACAAGGAGACAACCTCCAACAGCACAGGTAAGACCTTTAAGATCGGCATGTTCACGACATACAAGCATATCAAGATGGACAAGCCCTACCTTCATTGTTAGAGCTTGTTCTCAGAGCTAAGTCATCTTTCACCTCTCTGCAAAGTATCCCCAAACAACTTTCTCACACACGCATTGCTGGTTAAGAATATATTCATACACAGTGAAGACAACTTGGCTTCTGTTTCTTCCCTCCGGGGGCATAGTTTTAATGATTTTAGAAAGCTAGAAGCAGGAAAGGAACAAGCCAGTCATTTTTCGCACTGAAAGTCAGACATGACCATTGGGTACAAGACCCAAACCCCAGAACTATAGCTCTGTGGTCCCATCTAGGTTCCTTTTCTGTGCTAAGCTCTGTTCACCATGCATTTTTTACTCAAATTAGAAGCAGAACAGCCTGATGAAAGCCAAAGGAGTAAATTCAAACTAAGCTTCATTAGACCAGGGCAGCCATGAAAAAAGACTCAGATCTTAGTTTCAATTACAATTGTTAATTTAACTCCTTCCCTTTACAGAGGCCAAGAACACTGGGTCTAGGTACCTCTATGGCAGGAGACACCTCAGCTGTCCCCCATGTGGCTGGTATCTTGCAAGTTCTATAGGCAAGCCACATGCACAACTGGAAGTGTCCCAAGTGGAACTACACTGGTCAACATAGCCCAGGATTACAGGAGCATTGCTTGGGGCAAATAATCTAAAACTTGGTGACAATGTCACACTGACACCTAATGAGGTTCAGACTATTTTACAGGCAGCTAAGCTGGCTAGAAGGCGTGCACAACACACAGCAGGATAATGGGGAAGAGCCCATCCTGTAGGAGAGTAACCACAGAGCTCTGCAGGAGACTACCCCAAGCAAACTTGAACAAACTCCCTCCTCCACTTAGATTCCCTTGCATAAGTATTTATGCTACCTAAAATACCATGAATACCTATAGCAAAAGCCAGGCACATAGTGATTCTCAAGTATTTATTGACTAGAAGGAAGGAAACCAAAAAACCATGGCCTTAAGGGCAATGCTCACCATGGCCATGTCTTCCTGGAAGAGAAGACATTTCTAAACCTTAGTTTGTCAAGGATATACCCTGATCAAATAGCTCAGATTTTAGCAGATCTATGACCAGTTTCCAAGCTGACACCTATATACAGCCAGCCTGGCCACCAGGGCTACCTCTCCCATAAGCAAGAATGGACAACTCCTTCTAGCCAGGGCTTAGGGTAGATGTATACCTGTTACTAGCAATCTCAGAATAAGAGGAACATCCCATAACAAGTACAGAAATTCGTGACCATGGCAAGGACAAGCAGAAAGAGGTCTTAGGACATTTGTATCTGCAGATGAATTACTTGATTAGAGATGAGACTATATAGCTCATTCTTATACCTTGAAGCCCAAATGAAGACCACTAAGCTGTTCAGAGAAAATATGGGTTGTCATCAGAATTGATGAGTTGGATGTGAGGGCATGCTAATTTTCCAGTTACATCAGCCATCTCCCAAGACCACAGACACAAAGAATTCTAGGCACTTTC
Organism: Pan troglodytes; assembly: GCF_028858775.2. NCBI lineage: Eukaryota > Metazoa > Chordata > Mammalia > Primates > Hominidae > Pan > Pan troglodytes. Next base: position 10,682,325 of record NC_072401.2, on the reverse strand, counting down.
TTAAGGATGAGACAGTCTATCAGACTACTCTGGAACCCACGAGGCAGGAAGAGTAATTTTTCAATTCTATAAACACTAGCTATTGTGGGATAGTCAAGGGAAAAAGCAATGTCTAGTCTACAGTTTTATGTCCCTGGGATTTGGCTGATCCATTGGTTTACCACCAAGTTGCCTATATGTAATCACTTAGAATGTGGCAGTAGGAGATTGGATTCACATACCTAGAGTCCCCAGATAAAGATGAGGGCACAAAACATTGAGAGTATCCATGGAAACAAGAGTTCCCAAGAATATCACTCAGGGGAACCCCTGAGGGGAACCAGCTCCCTTGCTGCCAGCTGTTGACCATCTCATATGGACAGCAGAACCAAGTCCACAGTCATACACGGTTGAGCCTTTGTCCAAACCTGCAGCTCATAGACTGAGCTTCCCTTGGTAGGTATCTGTTATGGGAAGTCAGGGACCCTGAACAGAGGGACTGGCTGTAGCAGAGGAACATAAATTGTGAAGATTTCATCTTAATATGGACATTTATCAGTTCTCAAATAACACTTGTAATTTCTTATGACTGTCTTTAATCTCTTAATCCTGTTTTCTTCATAAGCTGAGGATGTACGTCACCTCAAGACCACTGTGATAATTGTTAACTGTACAAATTGATTGTAAAACTTGTTTGAACAATGAAATCAGGGCACCTTGAAAAATAGTGATTTTTGTGGAACAGGGGAAGACAACCATAAAGTCTGACTGCCTGCGGGGTTGGGCAAAGAGCCCTATTTTTCTTTTTGCAGAGGGCCTATAAATGGATGTACAAGTAGTAAACATATGCCTAAATTGTTTTCCCAGCAAGGAATACTCTGGGAAAATAAAGCGTCCCTGGGTGGAGGTCTGTGAATGGCTACTCTGGGAATGTCTGTCTTGTACAGTTGAGATAAGGACTGAGATATGCCCTGGTCTCCTGCAGAACACTCAGGCTTACTGGAGTTGGGAAAACTCAACCCTGGTAAATTTTTGGTCAGACTGGTTTTCCGCTCTCAAACCCTGTTTTCTGTTAAGATGTTTATCAAGACAATACGTGCACCGCTGAACATAGACCCTTACCAGTGGTTCTGCTTTTGCCCTTTGCCTTGTTCCCTCAGAAGCATGTGATCTTTGTTAGACCCTTTATCAGTGGTTCTGCTTTTTCCTCTTTGAAGCATGTGATCTTTGTACCTACTGTTCTTATACCCCCTCCCCTTTTGAAACCCTTAATAAAAAACTTGCTGGTCTGAGACTCAGGCAGGCATCACAGTACTACCGATATGTGATGTCACCCCAGCAGCCCAGCTGTAAAACTCCTCTTTGTACTGTATTTCTTAGCTGGCCGACACTTATGGAAAATAGAACCTACGTTGAAATATTGGGGGCATTTTCTCCCATTAGTTATCTGTGGTACTGAAATTGAGGAATTCAGAGTCTGCTGGGATGCAACAGAAACCTCAGATGATGAGGATGACAACAGATCCCCAGGGAAAGATCACGGCCAGGATTTTCCTGTTCCTAGAAAAACACAGGAAACACCTCCTTCCAGAGATAGGTGCCACACTGTGCCACTGACGATGCCTGGAATGCAAGCTCCAAGATATGCCTCCTTCTCCGGGGATGGCTTTGTTCCAATGGAAGCTATTTTCAGCCTATTTCATGCCACTTCCATGGGGAAACCACATTCAAAGGCTTCATCAAGGAATAAAAACGCCAGCCAGGTAGGTCAATTAATAGCTCTAGAGGCCACCCTAGCTAAAGAACTTCTTGTGGGTTGGTCAAATCTTCTACTGCAACAGCCCCACAATTTCACCTCCCTCTCTCAACCATGCTTTTTCTTCCTTTCCCATGCAGTTCCCAAGCCCACTCAGCACTAAATCTAATGCCTGTGTCAGTCTGCATCTCTCAAACACAAACTAAGACACTTAGCTTTTCACAAACACATTTAATCCGAGTTACAAGTGATACAGGAAATCAAAGATTCTTGATCCTAGAAGAATATGAGAACTAGTGTAAGTCCTAAGTTCACCAGGATGAACTAATGATTCAATTATTGGCAGCTAGAGATGATTCAGCTGATAATCACTAAACTGGGGAAGTTCCAGGGACTACTCATAGCCTTCCCTATGAGACACTCCGGGTCATCCTGTGAGTTTCTTTGTACATTGAATGATTTATGTCCTTTAAGCCAGTGCAGTTAATCTAGAACATGTTATAAAATGAGTTCTTATTGTCATCCTGGGTCCTAGGTACTTTTGTTTCAAGAGGGAATGAGAAATTTCCATGTTGGCCTCAAAAAGCAGAGGCTTTGTAATGTGGCCAGCACAAAGGATTGACCTGAAGCAACTAAGGCCTCATAGGCTGGGACTATTTTGAGAAGACATGTCAAAGCAGGAGTGGACAGCTAAGCCTCGGTGGCCAGCTGCCTCCATGTCCCAGGACTGAGGACACTGGGGGATGAAGAAGAAAGTTTTCCAGACATGGCATCCTTTTCTCCAACCCTGGCAGAAGACTGAAAGAGCCATCACTCAAATGATGCTGGTGACGGAGAACCATCTACCACTTTCTTTGGTCATCTGACCATGGCATTAAGGCTGCTTGGAATGTTTCTAACACTGCTAAACCTGTGGGACTGAGGTCTCCATCTCCTGTTCTTTGGTAAGCTTGTGTCATCCATGACATGAAACCTCACCTTTGCCTCAATTCATGCTTGCCATCCACCTCAGAATTGACCTCAACAAGGACCTTCATATGATTTCATATGCCCCTTTACCAGATTACTAGGGAATTTCAAGGAAACAGGAAGCAAGGAGTCACGAAGCACCAACACTGCCCCCAACCCCTGGCCCCAGCTCAGAAATTTTTGGAGAAAGGTCAACACTATGATCTTGCATCTCACAGATGCTCTCTGCACCGAACCCACAAGTCACTACATGAGGGCTCTCCATTCTATTTTGCTCCAGGTTAACTCATTCCCGTGCATCCCATGGACGCATGGGAATGAAGTGATGTTGAAGCTCTGGACATAAGGGATGCCAGCATTTGTAGACTCCACTACAAGCACCAAGAGCTCATTGCTCTCCTGCGAAAAGCAGTCCTAGTTTCTACAGGTGACCCCAGATATTCTGAAGAGTTGAAGTCAAACTGCAGTTGTTAGGGTGCCTTCTGATATCTACAGAAGACTCAGAATATACCTTTCTACATAGAGATTTCAGGTTCTAGATCAAGTTAATGTAAAGCAGATCCACTCAGTTAAACAAGGATATATTCTTCAACTACACCAAGTCAGAATTGTGGTAGGCATTTGTGGGTCCCCTAAGATCAGCTTCCCAAAAATTGTTGGACCATGGTAACAATGTCAGATTAGAGATTTAAGGAAGTTGGACATTCACCATGACAGTTTCATTGGCATTTCCCACTGATCTATATATTCTAATACCTAAAATATAAATATATATATAAATATATATATATAAATATATATATATATATAAATATATATATATATATATAAATATATATATAAATATATATATAAATATATATATATAAATATATATATATATAAATATATATATATATAAATATATATATATAAATATATATATATATAAATATATATATATAAATATATATATATAAATATATATATATAAATATATATATATAAATATATATATATATAAATATATATATATAAATATATATATATATAAATATATATATATAAATATATATATATAAATATATATATAAATATATATATATATAAATATATATATATAAATATATATATATATATAAATATATATATATATAAATATATATATAAATATATATATATAAATATATATATATATAAATATATATATATGTGGGATATGCTTCAAAGTGAAAAAACAATCATCTACTGTGAGCTCTGTCACTGAGAAAAATGCAGCTGTGCTTAGAATACATTCAAATCTTTTATATTATACATGGTCCCTTGGGTGACACTCAGATTCTGCTCTTAACACAAGTTCCTGAAGATTTAGGGTTGTGTAGAGCTTAATGGCTAGAGAAAATGGGGTCCTTAGTGACCACCAGAAATATTTCTACACAAATGGGCATCTTCCCCATGATAAAAGTCCTTTCAGGCTCTTTGTGGCAGAAGACAAGAGCATTTTGGACACTATAACCAGGTTGAACAATGTTTTCCACTTCTAGATGCCTAAGTTGTATACTTCATCTTAGACATGAGTAGGGAAGCAGCCTTCCCCTTTCAAGTCTGGCTTGCACACATACCAATACGAGCTACAAAGTCACTGAAGTAAGTACCCAGACCTTTCCTGGCAGCGAGTGTTCACACAGAGGAAACGTTCGAGTCATGTTTCATAAAACAAAAGATCAACTGACAAAGGTCCCTTCTCCATGTGAGCACACAAGCTGGGGTCTATCTCCCTCATCTTCAGGGTCTCAGCTTTCACAGACCAATCCCATAGTAACTACCCTATCATGTGTGACTCAACCCCAGTGGTATTTATGAAGGATGTAGGCTTGAATTCAGTTAGAATGATATACTGCTCTAGTTACAAGTCCACTCTCTAAGATTAACACTCCCATCTACCCAGGGTTATGCCTGCCATCATCCCCCTGAAACTTCATGTTGTGTTCCTCATGCTGAAGATTGCCTTTAAACTTCAGGAGAGCTGGCACACCGAAAGGTTTCAAAACCTTGGGTGAAAGCAGAGATAAACATTTTATTGACAAATAAAAAGGTGGAGCGTTCAAGGTCATTGTGGCCTAGGAAAAACAGGAGACAGTGCCAGGAAACGGAGTCATCAAGAGGCCTCACATGAGCAGAGGAAGATGCCAAGCACAGCTCAAGGACTTTTGTTCTGGCCACTCCAGTGCTTGCCCAGCAGACACCCTGGTGCCCAGAGAGCCCATCATACACACTTCCACTGTCAGAGGAAGCTGAAGACTTCTGGACCCAGTCTCCTGGGGGTGATGGGGTATCACCTCCAAGTGCACTCTTATCAAATGACTGTCTCTTCAGCTCAGAAAGGCTGGGCTGTACGTCGAGTTCACTCAGATCAACCATGAGAACCTTAGTCCCTGAAGCATTACAGGTCGTGAGAAATTAAAGCATCATTTATTTTTAAATGGAGGAATTTATACAACTTTCTATATCAAGGGACAGGTCACAAAGGATAAGGACACCAACAAAGCTAGAAGCCTATCAATGCCCTGCGAGTGTGATAAGCCCAGAAGTATCCGCTGGTCCTCTGACACTAGCCCACCATGGCAAGAACAGCTTCATGTCACAGGGCTCACCGTGCACTATCACAACTCCTCAAAGATCGACAGCAGGGTCTATTTCCCAGTCTACATCCCTTATCTGTATTATTGTTCTTGGGGGCAAGTAGCTACCCAGACACCACTAACAGATAAGCCTAGATCTTTTTCCCCAAAATAGGCACCTAACAGGAGGATTCTTGGGTTTCAACCACGGCCCAAGTCCAGGTAATAAAGAGAACAGAAGACTTAAGATGCAGAGAGAATTGAAAGTGTTATGATTCTCTTTAGATCATTCTATGACCAGAAAACCTATCACTATTGCACCTAATATTAAAGCTTTATTGGAAAAATAAAGTTGCCAACATTCGTTTGGATCATGAGACATTTGTCCAGTGATTTTAGTGATTCAGCCTTACCCACTGACAGGTTGGCCAAGGAAGGTCCCCTTCCCCATCCTGTCTCCCTTCACAAGTCTGAAGCATCTAATCCTGGCAAGTGGACCTCACATCCCAGTCCCCATCACTCCAGATCAGCCAGGACCCAGGTAGGACCCCTTGCTGCCCCCATCCCACCCTCTTGCCCCTGTGCTCTCTTTGGGACTCTGCAGGACCCTTAATGAACCCACAGCCAAGAACACATCTCTGCTGGCAGAAATCCAATGACCAGCTGCCCCAAACACCACAGGACCTCTTTTTCCCATGCAGCCCAGCCTACCTAGGACCTGTAATTAAGGGTTAAATATGAAATAGGCAGAAAAGTTCTGTATCTTCCCATAGAGGGAAATTCACAAACCTTCCATTAAAAATCCTTAACTTTCACCTCTAAGATGGTTTTTCTGCTAGGATTAGGGTTGCTTTAACTCAAGTAACAAGCAACAGGTCAGGTAAACTAAGGAGATACCAAGTCTGAGAAGACAGCATTAGAACAGCAAGTGACGTTAACACCATCCACATTTCTACAATGTCACACAGATTAGGGTAATATAACACAAGGACATTAGGGAGTTAAGGAAACCATTCTGTGGTATGGATCAATTCATATCTTGCAGGGGTTAAGTCAACTATTTACCTCCTCATGGCTAACAGTTGCTCTTTAGAGAGCCTCACTCACCTGTCTGCTCTGTAAAGGGCAAGGACTGTTGCTAAGAACATGCTGCCTGCATCCTGAACCTCCCAAGCATCATACAATCCTACAGGTAGACTTGTGAACTTGATCTCCATTCCTATCTGCCACCGACTGAGTAGGGACAGGTGTGAATGGAGGAGCTTCAATGATTTCTGTGGCAGTCAACATTAGGATAAGGGACAGAAATTTAAGGAAGAGTTGAAGACTGGAGTCTGCCACAGCTTCTGGGCATGAATGTAGGTGACTTGGTACCTTGAAGATCTTGTTGCATACCAGGGTATAATCAAGACACCTGCAGATCATATTGGGGCAATACAAGTATCAGGTAACATCAAAGATCATAGAAGTTAGAAAAACATCCAGTGAGTTTTCCCCCTGAAATTATCTTTTTCAAGCCCTATGATAAGACTTGCATACATTGAGTGGAGGTGGCTTACTGAACCTAAGCTCTGGAGTGTTCATTCCTAGGCTCTGCCTTTTCCCTCCATCACTGGCTTGAGCATTCAAAGTCATTCTAGCTATGAAGAATGTGTGAAGACTGGCAGAAGGACCTACTTCTGGCAAGACATTTCTCACAACTGGAGGTGGTGGATGGATATGGCATGTTCATGAGGCACCAGACCCAACAAGAAGTCCTGCTGCTGTCATTGTCAACTCTCCCTGTGGTTGCTCCTGGCATCTCACAGGCCTGGGCACTGGTTAAGGGAAGCTAGTGGGTCACTCCTCGACTGTTCATCTAGACAGCATCCTGGGCTAGGACACCACTTCTAGAGAAACTTGGATTTCTATGTGAATGTTTTTATACCAGTAAAAATACCCTGCCCCCAAAGTATTGGGACAGCTGCTCCAAGGGCTCAAAACAGTCCTAGAATGGTCCCTCTGAAGCACTTGTTACTTGGACTTGGGGTCAGAAGAATGCCAAACACAGAAAGCCTCACTGATCACTGGTTCAAACTGAGTAAATCAGTGGGCAGGGATCTTCTTTCATGTGCCTATTCTGGAGTTTTAAGTATGGAAGGGATATCATTCTATATTTGACTGCATTTTTGAAATTGGTTTTTAATCTTCTGGAGTCCCATGTCAGATGGGAGTGTACTATGAAGTATTTATTATGGCTTTCATGCAACTTATGGTTTATCTTGGTGAATAGCTAGCCCTTCTGACATTTAGTGCCATTCTGGAAAAACACATTCTCTCATTCATCCTCATTGAGGGTCCACTATCAGTTTTCTTTTTAATGGGAAAAAGTATACATTCAGTCTCACTCTCAAGGTAACTCTCCTCATCTTTGCCCCAATATCATTTGCAGAGGTCTCAATTATGCTGACTTTCCACAGAAGAGCCTGCTGGGTCACTTACTGGTATCACTTAAGTCAGACCTGGGCAACAGGAAAGTTGGAAGTACCCTGGAGAACACCTGTGTGGCAGAGACAGGGAGAAACTTGTAAGCCCAGGGGCTCAGTGACATCACTGATGTTTTTAGATATCTAAGGAATGCAGGGACGTTACTTCCAACTTCGAAATTATGGGAGAATTTCTTGCATCTTTTTCTCCTACCATGAAGTGTACTTTCAAAATAGGTAGGTTTTTTTGGATTTCAGAGAAAGCATACGTCACACTTGACTACTCCAAACCATTTTTCTGGGCTCAAATGGCTAAAAGTTCTGAGGAGGACTGCAAGCAAATGAGGGCTCCACAGCTAGTTTTGGTCTAAGCTGTTGCCTTGTCTCTTATGGGATTACATCCATGGTAGGAGAGGATGTCACGGGTGCTCTCTAGCAGACTCCATGGCAAAAGGTATACTGCACACCCCTAATATACTAGCCTAAGTCTACACCTTTTTCAGATAAGCCTTCTACTAGCTATCTCTAAGCATGTTACTGGGCCTAAGAAAGTGAGCTCCTGGCTATGAAACATCAGGTAACTGTTTATAACTGCTCAGTACGAGCTAGGTGCTGTGAAGTCCCATCCAGGCAAACGTTCCAGTAGGCACAGAAACAGTGTTATAAAGTATTTGTACAGAAAGGCCACATTTAAGTTAGAAAACCAGGTGGCTCAGATTCCCGTCATCCCCCACCTCACACTGGGCCCCTTGCCATCTGTGACAGTGTAGGATACTCAATCCACAGCTACTGGCAGGTTTCTACACAGGGTTCTAACCACCAACTGTGCAACACCATTCTCTTTCCCATGCAGGCATTCCTACGTTAGCAAAGACTTCCGGGACAAAGACAGTTCTGGCCTTAGTGTTTCTACTGTATGCCGTAAGAAAAACATCTGGGTTCTGCACAATACAGGGCATTTGAGAATACCCGCAGAAGCACTGACCAGCACTAGGAGTTAGAAAAGCTGTTCTTGATCAAGCTTCCCCTTCTGACTATGAAGAAGCCAAGAGGCAAGGAGTGAACTCCAGAAGTCAAGGGGAAAAACATGGAAATCCCAGATTTAAACAAGTGTCAGTAGAAACTGAAGAGGGACAGCAGGCTTCTAACTCCCAAGCACAACTGCATTACCAGGAACATCAGTGAAGGGGACTAAGAACTGTCCCACGTGATGATGTTCTCTGCGAAGGGAATAGGGCAGAAGGCAGTGACAGCCCAAAATCTAGCATACCAATTCCCCCATTACCCTTAAGACTGCCACCAGTTAACCTGCTTCACCAGGACATACTGCAGGCCCAGGTCCAAGACCTGGAGCTGACCAGAGGCCAGAAATTAGATGTGCAAGTGCCTGCTTGCCTTTACCCTAGCCAAATCAAGATGTATTCCCAGCACAGCTGAGAACAGAATCCAGAAGTCATTACAAAGAGTCAGGTGGACAAGGGGTAAATGTCTGTAGGTTGAAGAGATGGATCCTCCTGAAGTGGCTCTTCTGAGTTGTCCGTCCTGGAAGAGTTCAGTGCTCTCTCCTTGAGGGAGTTCATACAACTGTGGTGGCAATGTCTGGTCTAACATGGCAATAGAAATTCCTGAAGATCAGCTCAGGCAGAGCTGAATAGCTAGAGAAAATGGAGCACTTAGTCACCCGCTAGAAAAACTATGCACAAGTGCATATCCCCTTCCCTAACAGAAAGTTCCTCTCATCAGGCTTTTCAATATGGCAGGAAACAAGGATTTTTGGCATTACGACTAGGGTAATAATTGGTTTCCACTCCAAAGGGTAGTCCAGATGCCTCCCTAAGGATGTACTTCATCTTACTCATGGGTAGGCCAGAAGCCTTCAAGTTGACCCCATACACCTGCCAACAATGACACAGTCATGGCAATAAGTACCCAGAACCTTTGTGCAAGTGTGACTGTCCAAATGATCAATGATGTACTTTGAGTCATACATTTTGTAAGATGAAAGGTCAACTGTCAGGTCTGTGTGAGCACACAGCCATCTCATATTTGCCAGTACAGTCAGCTATTATGTTCCAAGTGCCACTGACTATTCTGTATGTACCTCCACATAACTCTCCTGGTGCATGTAATGTATGTCTGCTTGAATTCAGATGGAATGAGATGTACACCTCCAACTGTGAGGTGATCTCAGCTGCAAGTTTGACATTCCCATGCATTTGGGATTATTTACATTTACGTCTGTCATTTCCTAAAACCTTAAGTTGGATTCCTCAAGCTAAAGGTTGCCTTTAAGCCTCTGAAGAACTGGGAAACTTGAGACTTGAAAGCATTCTTGAGTGAAAGAGTAAAGAACTAGAATGAGAGGTAATGTAGTTTACTATCCCAGGTTATGGTTGTCTCAGAAGTTGAGGCAGATGTTGACATGGAACAGAGCCAACTAGAGGCCTCACAAGAGAGCACACAAAGCAGGACACAGTCATCCTGCCTGCCCCAATGCGTGCCCCAAGCAAACACCCACAGGTTCCCATACACCCACTGTCAGTGAGCTGCCAACACTTGGAACGCAGCCACCTGGCGATGGGGTGTCACTTCCAAGTGTACTGCTACCATATTATAGGCTCTAGAACAAGCTCAGTCACTGAGCAGCAGTCACACATGAGCCTTGGTCCCTGAAGAACTGCCCATGGTGTGAGATTACAGTGCCAGTTATTTTTTATGAAGGCATTTGTACAACTTGTGTGAAGGGACAAGTCATGAAGGATTCTAAAAAAACCACAGAATCCAAAAGTATTCTCTGCAAGTGTTGCAGAAGCCCGAAGTATCCATGGCAATGACACATTCCAACCAAAAGTCTCATGCTGTATTACTACAGTACCTCGGAGCAGTTGAGTCATTTTCTCCTACATCTGTCCTGGTCTACATTCTCGTTCTTGGGGTAAGTAACTCCTTGGACATCAAGGAGTCATCAGGAGATCTGGACTTTCTTCCTTAACAAGGCTTTAAAAGATACACTTGGCAGAGGGAACTAAATAAAGGACTTAAAGCCAAGAAAATCTGTCATGATTCCCTTTTAAGAGATTCTATGACCAGAGAAAACCCTTCTGTGCTGCACCTAGTGTTTGAACTTTGTTTTGGTCATGAGACATTTATCTAAAGATTTTTTTTTATTACTCAGGGCCTTGGGGCCCACAACTGACATGGGTTAGCCAATGGCTGTCTCTTCTTTTCTAGTTGTAGCACAAGCCAGTGAAACCTCCAGTCCCACAAGTAGACCTCTCATCCCAGCCCCCACACGACTACAGTTCAGCCAGGACCCAGATAGAATCCCACACTCAACCACACCCACCTCACACTGGCCCCAGTGCTGTTGGGGACACTGCAGGACACCTGATTGAGTCACAGCCCAGGAAACAACCCTGTTGGCAGGAATTTCTGATGACCAGTTGTCCTAGACTCCACAGGGCCCCATCCAGCCCTGCCTATGCAGGATCTGTCATTAGGGTTAAATATCCAATAGACATATTCTGTATCTTCCCCCTAAGAAAGAAGCAATTCACAAGCCTTCCATAGTAAGTCCTTACTTCCCTCTTTTCCTCAGTCTTTCCTGCTAGTATTAGAGTTCCCTTCAAATACCAAAGGTCAGCGGACTAAGGAGAGAACAAGTATTGGAGACAGCATCACACTTGACTCAAGTGATGTTAATACCAATCCATATTGCCACAGGTCTGCACAGATGCACGGAAGAACAATCAGAGGTTAGAATACCAGAAAATCAGAGCAGCTCAAAAAAAAAAAAAAAAAAAAAAAAGCACTCCATGGCCTGGAGCAAGTCATATCATGGAGGAGTTCGGACAACTCTCACTGCCTCCTCATAACAAACAGCTGCTCTTCAGAGACCCTTCACTAGCATGTCAGCTCTGTAAAGGGTGAGGGCTATTGCTTAATCAAAAGAACATGCCAGCATCCTGAACCTCCCCAAGCATAATCCAGTCTTCCTCCAGAACCTTTGTGAACTTGATCTTCGTTCTATCTGCCAGTCTGAGGAGGAAAAGTGAGTGCAGTGTTAGGAATTTTGTGACATTTACCTCCTTCACGGTCAAGGGACAAGTTTAAACAAGAGTTGAAGGCTGGAGTCTGGCACAGCTGGGCACGTGAGAATAGGTGATTATACAATGGTATGCAGCAAACTTTTCCATGTCAATTTTATCAATATTCCTGCAGGTCATATGGGGCAGTTCTAATCAGGCAACATTTAAGATCAGGTAGGTAAACTCATCTGAAGCCAACTTTCAAATACTGAAAAAGAGGTTTGGGTACACAGAGTAGAGGCAGCTCACTGAAGGTAAACTTCAGTCTTTCAATGCCCAGGCTCTACTACTCGTCCACCCCCCACCCCAACTACTGGCTTGAGATTTTTAAGTCACCTTACAAAAACATGAAAATTTGCAGAAATTCACAACTTGACGTGGTAGATGAATGTGGCATGTTCAGGAGGCAGCAAAGCCCACAGGCAACCAAGCTCTTCACCCATAGACACCCACGGGAGAACTGCCAAGACACACTTGGGGGTTCCTTGAGGAACCTAATTTGCTGTTCAACTGTGAGATTTCTCTTCCCAGGAACAGCATGACATGTCTAGACATTTTTGTCAACTCAGGTGGTGCTAAAGACATCTAATACAACAGGTAATCATGCTGCTAAACATTTTACAATGAGGACAGCCACCCACAATGAAGTATCTAGAAAAAAAAACTCAGTACGAAGCTAAGAAGTTTGACCTGGTTAGCAGCTTTGACACCAGTTATGTATGTAATATGAAGCCTTTGCAGGCTTTTGTGAACACAAGTAAATGCTCAAGTTTAAGGTTCTTCTGGCTGAAGCATAAAGCCTCACCATGGCTGCTGGAACTCCTTGCCCAGAGCTGAGAAGTAAGCCACCTTCAACCCGTTCCCTCAGTCTCCTAAAACACTGCCCTTTGCTATCCACCATTGCCTACAAGGGTCTGTATACAGACATGAAGATAAGTGAGTTTGGTGTTACTATTTCTCAACTGGGGACACTAATACAGGGATCACATGGTGACATCTTGCTAACTACGGTTGGGAGACGAATCTGACCCCTCTTTTGACTTGGGGCCACACCCGATGTGTTGGGTGCTGGAATGAAACCCAGGAGCCACAGTAGTATGACTTGGGTGAGGAATGTTCCCCATAGTCAAGGGCAGTCCAGGTGTGTCCCGAGGATGTACTTCACCTTAGTCATGGGTAGGGGAACAGCCTTCTTCTATCTTAAGTCTAACCCTCACACAAGCCAGTAAGAACCACAAAGCCATTGTACAAAGTACCAAGGCCTTTGCTGACACTGAGTGTGCACAAAAATGGAAGTGATATCCCCGAGTCATACAACACTCACATGAAATGAAATCTAGAAGCCTCACAGGAGCCTAAGATACAGAGTAGTTCAGGCACTACTGCCCTGGCTTTCCCCCATGCTTGCCTCAGGACACTCTAGCCCAGAAGCTCCCATATCGCACTTCTACTCAGTGAAGGATGAGGATACCCGGGACCCACCCACCTGATGGGGTGTCACCTCCAAGCACACTGCTACCATATGTTTGGCTCTGTACCTACAAACAGCTGGGTTCTAGATCCAGATCACTCAGTAGAAGTCAGACAGGAGTCAGTCTCTGAAGGACCTCAAGTGCCATGAGATTATCAGTGTTTTCATGGAGGAATTCATATTACTTTCTACATTAGGAACAGGAGACAAGGAAACCAAAGCAGTCAATACTGTATTCATTCCCTGCAAGTGTTGCACAAGTCCAGAAGTAACCCTGCTCCTGCGTGACAGACACACTAAGCAGCTGCAGCAGTTGAACCTTCCACCAACTGGGCTCCTGGCTGCATTGCCAGACTCTCTTAAACAGGTTCAGAGACATGTGTTTCCCATCTGGGTCCTTTGTCTAGATTCTTAGGCTTAAGTAGCTACCTCAACACCACCAAGTGGGAGACCTAGGACTTCTCCCCAAAGGAGGCACCCTAAGTTGAACATGCTAACATTTAACTCATAGGCAAAGATGGCTAACTAGTATGACGAGTTGAACACTAAAGGGTTTGGAGGATGAGAATTGTTATGACTTTCTATAAACCATTTTATGACCAAGAAAAAAAGCCCTCTCCTGGGCTGCACTTATATTAAAATATCATTTGAACAATTTTCCATGATGTTGCTGAGATCCATTTTGGTCAAGAAACATTTATCCAATGAGTTGCTTGTTACAGCCTGATCTATCACCGACATACCAGAAGGCAGCTGAGGGCCATCTCTACCATCTTGGCTCTGCAAAAAGCCTGCCAAGAGCCTAGTCCCATGAGTAGACCATGTACTATCACTGCAGATCTGACAGTATTCTGGGCTGGGACATCTTGCCTAGCCACACTCACCTCACAGCCACTGTGCTGTCTGGGACACTGCTAAATACACTAACCCAGACCCAATGGCAGGTTTCTCTAGACAGGACTCCAACCACCAGCTGTACAACACTGCCATCCTCTTTTCCATGAAAGCCTTCCTGCATGAGCAAAGACTTCAGAGATAAATACAGGTCTCATTGGGGTTTCTACCCCAGATCATAAGAAAAGCACCTGGGTGGTGGACAATACCTGGAGATTTAAGAATGCCTAAAAGAAACACCAACCAGCATTAGGAGGTAGAAAAGACTTTCTTGTTCAAGCTCTACTTTTGAGTATAGAGAAGGCCGGAAATAAGTGGAACTCCAGAGACAGAATAAGCAAATCCCAAGTTCAAACAAGTATTAGTAAACACCAAAGAGGGTCAAAGCAGGCTTCTAATCCACCAAGCACAACTGCTTTACCAGGAACGTCAGTGAAGGAGAACAAACCATCCAAGATAAAGCACTCTGCCCAAAAGCAGAAGGCAGTGAGTACCCCAAAACCTTAGAAGACTCCAATTCCCCCATGACCCTCAAAAACTGCTAGTTAACCTGTTTCATCTGGACACTGAAGGCCGGTTACCCACAGTTACAGCTGAGCATCAAAGGCCAGAAATTAGATGCATAGGCACCTGTTTGCCCTTGGCCACCCAAATCCAAAAAGGATATTCCCAGAAGTCATTACAAAAGAAGTCTGTAGTGCACAAGGGGGGAAGTGTCTGAGAAGTTCAGAGGAGACAGATCCTCCTGAAGTGGCTCTTCTGAAAAGGGATGCCTGCCCTGGGTAGAGTGTGCTGCTGTCCTTGATGGAGTCTGCACAATTGCAGTGATGACTTCTGCCCCAGAGGTTTTGCTGGCCTTCCAGGACAGAATCACAGCAAGGGCTGGGGAAGAGACAGTGCAATCTCCAAAGGCAGCCTATGGAGTCAGATGGTGTGTGGTCTGCAGAAGTCTCCCTGCAGGCAGAGGTGGTTTTGTTTACCTCCAGCTTCATGGTAGAAGAGCCTGGATCCAGAAAAGCAGGAAGGGCACATCAGTGCATTCTTCTTGACCCCTGCTTGCAATTTTCCACCCCTATACCTTGAAGGTAATATCTAGTTCACCAAGTGAGTTCACAGAAACAAGGTCTAATAAAGCTTCCTATGGAAATAGAGCACCAGGACCAAGGGCACATGTATGGTACTTAATGGCAGAAAGACTCTGTCAATGCACTGACCACTGACCTCTGGTCATCTTCACCCTGCTTACAGGCCATGCACGCTGATGGGTTTGCATGTGTTAGCCTAGGACCCTCAGCCAGTGCCTGCTTCGTGGATTGAGATAGAGACTCATGTTTGAAAATGGAAACATTTCAGTTACCATTAATACCAGTTAATATCATTAATATCTCTGCCCCAAACACATAATTTTTAACATTCAAGACACTTTTCAAAGTTCTTAATAACCTGAGATCTTTATGGGTTGACTCTGGGATAGAAACCAGTCACTTTGTTTCCATTTAGAATTGTTTTGTCTATTTCTGCTGTTTCAAGTGTTTAAGGTTGCTTCCCAAATAGTGTGTTAAGTATGTGTATGTAAAAGTTAAGCTAGTGTATATAGGGAACCATTTTAATCATGAGCAAGCACAATTTTTTGCATGATCCATTTGTTTTACTTGGTGGTATGGATTGGTTCATTTGGCTTTAAAACTACTTCAGTTAGGCATGACTAACATAGAAAGCTGCATATTTAATGCATTCAACTGATTTTTTTGTGTACTTCATAGATTTATAGTTCTGCAAGTCTTGGAACACATTTGTCCTGTGTTTAGTCAATATCCAACGCTGTTCTGTGACAACTGTGGGCTTTTTTGCCCCTCTAATGAAAGCAAGAAGTAACACACTGGAAGGGGTAGTCAAGTTAGCAGCTTTGTAATCATGATATTGACTAGAAGAATCCTCAGAAGTATAAAGTGAGGAAAGTTTGGTGAAAAGCAGGACGTTTTCATGGTCTCAGTGTTGTTGCCCCCTGTTCATTGCTGGGTGGTCAGAATTTCAGTGTCACAATGAGATGCCATCTCTCAGAGTGGCTAAGTCAAAACGGAAGATGCTGGCAAGGATGCCAAGTAAAGGGAGAGCTCATCCACTGCTTTTGGGAGTCTCAGTGATTTCAGCTTTTATGGAAAGCAGTGTGTGAAGTCCGTAAAAACTGGAAACAGAATTGCCATTCAACCGAGCAATCCCATTATCAGGTATACCAAGGAATACAAGTCATTCTGAGGTAGGAGGGAGGCCTCAGTTCTGGAGGCAGAGCCTGGACACAGGACCTAATGGAGGACTAGCTGAAACAGGGCAGAAGCCGCTTTCCATGAGACATGCCTGCTATGCCATGTCAGTTTACCATTGCCATGGCAACACCCAGCAGTGGCCATCCCTTTCCGTGACAATAGCCTAGCACTGAAAGGTAAGCCCCGCTCCCCAAGGACCTGTACCTCTCCTGCCGCTGTGCACTGCCGTGTCAATAATGTTGCCATCTACCACCACCACCAGCTCACCCTCAAATTCATTCCTAGAAGCTAGGAATCTTCCTGGGCTGTACCCTAATTTTGGGGCTCATCTGCCCTGCACCATTTCTACCATAATGACCCATGCGTATGTATGTTCATAGCGAAAGGAGTTAGCTTGCCTTAGGTAGATAGTGAAGGGAAGGGAAAGGAAGCATCCCCAGAGAGCCCTCGGCCTATGGGTCAGTGGCTCATCCCCATAACAAAAAGCAGCCGGGGGAAAAACTCAAGCCGCAGGTACCGATAAGGGAACAAGCACAGGGTGTTGTGCCTGGAGACATGCCCACAGCTGCACAGAAAGACCTCTGGGCCCATTTGGATAAAAACTTGTACGAACCTCCAGAATCACTCAGATACACGAACAAGGCTTAGCATAGAAATACCTTTGTCCCATGGGCAAAGACTTCATGACTAACACCAATAGCAATGGCAACAAATGCCCCAATTGACAAATGGGATCTAATTAAACTGAAGAGCTTCTACACAGCTAAAGAAACTATCTGAACAGACAATCTACAGAATGGGAGCAAATTTTTGGAGTCTAGCCATCTGACAAAGGGCTAATGTCCAGAACCTACAAGGAACTTAAATTTACAAGAAAACCCCATCAAGAAGTAGGTGAAGGATATGAACAGATACTTCTCAAAAGACATTTATGCAGCCAACAAGCATGAAAAAAAGCTCATCACTGGTCATTAGAGAAATGCAAATCAAAACCGCAATGAGATACCATCTCAAGCCAGCTAGAATGGCGAACATTAAAAAGTCAGGAAGCAACAGATGCTGGAGAGGATGTGGAGAAATACGAACGCTTTTACACTGTTGGTGGGAGTGTATATTAGTTCAACCATTGTGGAAGACAGTGTGGCGATTCCTCAAGGTTCTAGAACCAGATTACCATTCGACCCAGCAATCCCACTACTGGGTATATAACCAAAGGATTATAAGTCATTCTACTATAAAGACACATGCACATGTATGTTTATCACAGCACTATTTACAATAGCAAAGACTTGGAACCAACCCAAATGCCTATCAGTGATAGACTGGATAAAGACAAGGTGGCACGTATATGCCACAGAATACTATGCAGCCATAAAAAAGGATGAGTTCATGTCCTTGGCAGGGACATGAAGCTAGAAGCCATCATTCTCAGCAAACTAACACAAGAACAGGAAACCAAACACCATACGTTCTCACTCATAAGTGGGAGTTTAACGAGAACACATGGACACAGGGAGGGGAACATCACACACTGGGGCCTGTTGGGGGGTGGGAGGCCAGGGGAGGGAGAGCATTAGGAGAAATAGCTAATGTAAATGACAGGTTGATGGGTGCAGCAAACCACCATGGCACATGTATACCTATGTAACAAACCTACACGTTCTGTACACGTATCCCAGAACTTAATGCTTTTGTCCTTTGTATCGTCAGCAGGTTCCCAGGAAAAAGTTTTTGTGGGCATAGGCACAGTGGGCTCTGGTGGGCCCTCTCCTTTTTCTGGACCATAAAGTCAACCTTTATGAATCACTTCAACTCCTGATAGGTCCTGGGCCAAGCTAAGCAGCCTCTATGAATCATCACTTCAGCTCCTGATTGGTCTTTGGCCAAGCTTTGAGTGGTCCCAGGCCAAGCTAAGTCGTAAGTTCTCCAAGATGGCTCACAGACTAAGCACATTCCCTTCCCCTTTCTAGTCCATAAAAACCCTGGACCCCAGCTTTATTGGGGGCACCCTGTTCAGGACCCCCCTTCTGCTGACAGAGGGCTTTTCAACTTATGAAACTTTTGCTCCAACCTCACCTGGTGTCCATGCTCCTTCACCTTCATGGAGGTAGGACAAAGAGCTCAGGGCCTTATTCTCAGAAAAGAGACTCTTATACCTTGGTGTGTGGTTGAGATTACAACAGTAGCAGACACATGGAATCAACCTACATGCCCATCAATGATATCAAGCATATTTCCAAGAAGGTTCTTAGCACATAGTTTAGTCAGTGGAGAAAGTGCTATGTCAGCAAGTAAACCATTGTATATATCAAGTTTCTTGAAGACAGGTTTGAAAGTGAAAAGCAAGCAGCCTGGGATAACAGCCATGCATGCATCGGTCAGAGCAGGTACTCAGACCTCCAGGGATTCACCTTCAAGCAGCATCGGCAGAATCTCACCAAGCCTCTACCCAGACAGGCAACATATGATCTGATAGCATCCTACAGGAACACACAAAGACCATTCAGACCCATGCTGGGCTGTACCACATGGGGACATGATGACTGTGGTCCAAGTTCCAAGATGTAACCCAACAAGGGGAAAAAGATATCCCCCTCAGTAATAAAAGAAAAGAAAGGCCATACTCAGAAGCCCCAGGAGCTCCGTGTTTAGGAAACATGTTCTCGGAGGCAGGGAGCCTGTTCTCCTGGCCTCTGATCCAAACTACCCTGACTCTCCACACTTTGAGAGTTGGAACCATTGCTCTGGCAGCATCCACACATCTCTCCTGTGGAGAAGCTCAAAGGCCTTCCAGTGCTCCTGGGAGAGATCCACTGAGCTCCCCACCACAGTGGGAAATTTGACCTTCACAACCCAATCCCCGCCCCACTCTTTCTTGCAATGTAGGGAGACATGTATGAAATATTGCCTCCTACCTATCTTGTTGGCTGCACTGGCACATGCCTTCCAGCCAGAACGCAGGATGAACAGATACATCCTCACAGTGCTAGAAGGCTTGCGGGGACATGCCATGACACCGAGCATGCAAGTGTCCAACGTTGGCACAGACCATGACAATGGGTTATGCCATCTGGGTACAGGGACTTCTGGATTAGAGTATTAGAGGACGGGCCTGCCCGGCTCATGGTCACAACTTGAGGGCCAAGGGACCGTCATTGAGTTCTGTTCAAGGCATGCACAGGATTTTCAGCATTAATTTGGGGGTGGGGTCAAACTGATTTCAGTTATAGCGATCGTCTTCCAAATCACCTGGACTTTAAATTGATGGTAGGCAACTATTCTAGAAATTTTTTCAAGGTAATTTTAAGATGGGAGTTCTGGGCCTTTATTCTGGAACCCATTAGAATCAACTTTCCTGGGATGTGTCTGACCCACAGAATCACTGCCCTGTTCATTTTAGGTAATCCTGTAGGAGGTGAATGGCAGTAGGGGCTCACACAGCTACCAGGAATCCCCAAGTGAAGACTGGAACACAGATTAGGGTATCTGGACACAGGTTGGAGGTCTCAGTCAATTCAGGGGAGCCTCTCAACACATTCCTCACCTTCAGTACCACTAGCTTCTTCGCAGCTGGATGCTTCTGTAAATCTCACAAAGATGGCAGAACCAAGGCCAGGAGCCTCCTGTTAGACTATGGCTCATCACTTGAACTTCATTTGGTACCGATCTGTGGTCTTGGAGTTAAAGAACTCAGAGCCCTGCTGGGATGCACAGGTAACCTCACATAACAGACCTTCAGGAAGAGATCCTCAGCCAAGATCTGTCTGTTCCTAGGAGGACAGGTGATACCTTCCTTCCTGAGATTAATGCTGCACAATAGCACCAATGTCTGGAATATGAATTCCAAGACCCTCATTCTTCCCTGGGGGTAGCTTTTGTCCCAACATAAGCCATTTCAGCCAAGGTTATGTCCCATCTCCGGGGAAATCACATCCGAAAGGATTTGTGAGGAGTACAAGAGCCCAGCTGGGTAGGTCAACTCATAGCCCTGGAGACCACCCTAGCTACAGAGTTCTTTGTGGGACTGGGTCAAAGCTTCAGCTGTAAAAAGCCCACAATTCACCTTCCCCTGCCCAACCATGTTTTTCCTCCCTTCCCAGTGTGATTCCCAAGCTCACTCAACTAGTAAATTTTAATGCCTGTATCTTACAGTCTGCTTCTCTTCAACCCAAATTGGGGCTCTAGGCTTCACAAACCCCCTTTTTTAATCACAAATTGTAGATGACATAGGAAATAGAAGATCCTTGATCCTAGAGGAGTATGAGAACTAGTGTAAACCCCCTTGATTTACCAGGACTAACATATGATGTAATTATTGGCAAGTAAACACTCTTTAGCTGACTACAATAAACAGTGTCAGGGACTATACCACCTTACCCAGGCAATGCCCTGTGTCACCCTGTACATGTCTTTGTACATTAGATGGGTTACTTCCTTTAAGCCGATGCAGTAAATCTAAAGCCTGTTACCTAATTTAACAGTTCTTTCATATTGTCAAGCCTAGATCATACATACTTTTGCTTAGAGGAGGGCTGAGAAATTTCAATACTGGCCTCAAGACGACACTTTGTAATGCTGTCAGCACAAACGACTGACCTCAATTGGTAAAGACCCCATAGGCTGGGACCATTTCCTAAAGGCATGTCTGGAAGCAAGACTAGAGTTGATGAGCCTTAGAGGACAGCTTCCTTGACATTCCAGGACCCACGATACTGGGAGATGGAGGATAAAGCTTTCTATAGGTATGGCATCCTTTCTCCAACTCTGGAAGATGGAGAAAGGAAAGAGGAAGGAAGAGCCATCACTTGAATGATGCTGGTGATAGACAATCTACACATTTCTTTGGTCATTTAACAAAGACTAAGATCGCTTACAATGTTTCCAACAGTAAACTTGTGGGACTGTCTCCATCTCTTTTTGGTAAGCTTATGTCATGCATTAGGAGATGGAGCCCTCACTTTTATGCCAATGCATGCTTACCATCCAACTTGGAATTAGCCTCAAGGACCAAAAGGCCATCAATTTGGTATATTCCTGTACCAAGTTACTAAATAGAGAACTTAAAGGAGACAAAAGTCCTACAGTCAAGTACCCCCCTTTCTCACATCTGCAGGGAAAAGGTCAATATCCTTTGATTTGGGATCTCACTGATGCCCTCTGCAATGACCCAAGTCACTGCATGAAGCACTGTGTTCCATTTTGAGAGTAAGTTAGTGTCCATAGGCATGAGCTGGCATTAGAGCCCTGGACAGAAAGGATACCAGCATTTGCAGACTCTCCAACTCACTGCAACCAGGAGCTCTGCAAGATCGCTCTTCTCAGGGAAGCACCCTAGTTCCCACAGTTGAGTCCAGATAGAGAATATGCTGACGAGTTGAGGTCAAACTGCAGTTAGGCTGCCTTCTGATACCGATGCAGGACTGAAAACAGACCTTTGTACCTAGAGATTTCAGGTTCTACATCAAGTTAATGAAAAGCAGATCCTTGCAGTTTAGAAATAAAGCCTTCTTCCACTATACCAAGTTAGAGTCAGTGGCAGGCACCTTGGATCCCCTAAGATCAGTTTCCCAAGAATTGTTGAACTATTATGAAGATGTCAGATTACACCCAGACACTCCAGGAAATTCGACATCTACCATGACAGTTACATTCCATCTCCCACTGATCTGTATGTTATAATGCCAAAATATACCTATGCAATATGCTTATAAGTGACCAGACATAGATTCATCTGCTCTGAGCTGTCACTGAGAAAAATGCCACTGTGCTTGGAGTACATCCAAGACTCTTACTTTTTACACCAGGTCCTTTGAGCAACACTCACCAATTGCTCTTAACACAGGAGTAGAAAAGTTTCTGAAGATGTTGGGTTGTGTAGAGCTTAATGGCTAGAGAAAATGGGGTCCTTAGAGACCACTAGAGAAACTGTCTATATAAATGGCTATCCCCCCCCCCCCGCAAGTGACACAAGATCTTTCCAGGCTCTTTGTGGCAGAAGTATGGATGCTATTTGGCATTGTGTCCAGAGTGAGCAATGTCTTTCACTTCTAACAGCAGTCCAGATGCCACCCTAACAGTGGCATACTTCATCTCAGTCATGAGTAAGGGAGGAGGCGCCATCTAAAGTCTACCCTGCAAACAAGCCAATATGAGGTACACAGCTACTGAAAAAGCACCCAGACCTTCCCTAGCAGTGTGAGTGTTCCTGCAAATTAAGGAAGTGTTTGAGTCATGTTTCAGGAAGCAAAAGGTCAAGTGAAAAAAGTCTCCACGTGAGCACACAAGCTGGGGTCTCTTTCCCTCATTCTCCAGGCCATCAGCTCCCACAGCACAAGTCTCACAGTAACCATACCCTATCATGTGTGACTCAATTTCTGTGGTATATATGGAGGATGTAGACTTGAATTGTTAGGATGAGATGTACCTTCTAGCTACAAAGTGATCTCAGCCCCCTAAGTTCTAGACACTCCTATCTACCTGAGATTTACAGTTGTTCCTGTCATTATCCCCTTAGAACTCTGGGATTCTTCAAGCTAATGATTGCCTTTAAACCTCAGAGCTGGAAAACTTGGGAATGATAGCTTGAAAATCATCTTGAATGAAAGCATCAAGAACTAGAATTTTCTTGATTTAAAGGTGGACCAAGGTCATGGTGGTCTTAAGATAAAGGGAGTACATTGATGGGAAACAGTCATCTATCTAGAGGCCCCACAAGAACAGGAACACACAAAGGTGAGCTCAGGGACTGGTGTTCTGGCTGCCCCAGTGTCTGCCCAGCAGACACACTGTAGCCTAGAGGCCCTGTCATACACACTTCCACCGTCAGAGGAAGCTGAAGTTCCTAATTCTCTTTAAATCATTGTGACCAGAGAAAGTCTTATCAGTATTGCATTCGATACTCAAGCTTTATTGGTAATAAAGCTTCCAACATTCATTTTGCTCATAGACCACACATCCTATGATTTCAGTTACTCAGCCTTGCCCACTGACAGAATGACCAAGGGCTGTTCCCTTTCCCTTCCCCAATTCTACCAAAAGCCTGTGAAGCCACCAATTCTGGGAGTAGACCTCACACGCAGCCCGCATCAGTCCAGATCAGCCAGGACCCAGATAGGATCACTAACCAATCCACTCACCTCAGTGGTGCAGTGCTGTCTGGGACTTCATAGGGAATGTGGCCAACTCACTGCCAAGAGCACCTAATGGCAGCAAACCAGTGACCAGCTGCCCCAAATACCACAGGTCTCCTTTT
The DNA here is from genome assembly GCF_028858775.2 of Pan troglodytes. Classification (NCBI taxonomy): domain Eukaryota; kingdom Metazoa; phylum Chordata; class Mammalia; order Primates; family Hominidae; genus Pan; species Pan troglodytes. Next base: position 10,658,587 of record NC_072401.2, on the reverse strand, counting down.
TCCCATCCAGCCAAGCCAGGATCTGTCATTAGGGTTCAACATGAAACAGGCAAAGGTATTTTTTTAATCTTCCCCTAAATAAAGGGCAATTCACAGGCCTTCAATTAAAAAATTCCTCACTTCCTTTTCTATTAGTGTTGGAGTCCTCTTTATTCACATCAGGCAACAAAGATCAGGTAAACTAAGGACAACACAGCCAGTAAGTTCTGAAGACAGCATCCCATCTCAGGCAACGTTGATACCATCCACATTTCCACAAATTCACACAGACTAGAGAGAAATAGAGTAAGGCAACACAAGGCCCTCGGAGAAGTTCAGGAAAGCATTCCATTGCATGGAACAGTTCATACCACGCAGTGATTAACCCAGCTCTGACTACCTCCTCATGGCAAGCCAAGTGGCTCTTCAGAGCCTCACTAGCATGCTAGCTCTAAAAAGTAAGGGCTGCTTCTCGATCAGAAGGACATGCTGCCTGCATCCTGAGCCTCCCAAGCATCATACAGTCCTCCAGGTAACCTTTGTAGGCCTCATCTCCATCCTATCTGCCAGTGAGGAGGGACATGTGTGAATGCAGCTGTAGTCAGTGACTTCGATGGCTGTCAACTTTAGTCAAAAGACAAAATTAAAGTTGAAGACTGACATCTGACATGTCTTCTGCACATTTGAAAGTAGGTGACTTGATACTTTTAAGATCTTTTTGGATACTCAGGTATAAATCAACATATCTGCAAGATCATGTTGGGGCAATACAAGTGTCAGGCAATATAAAGATCACAGAAGTTGAGACAACATCCAGTGGGTTTTGTCACCAGAAGCTGAATATACTACAAACACTAAAAGTTGGGTACCTTGAGTAGAGATGGCTTACAGAAAGAACCCTAGGCTCTGGGGTACTTTTACTCCCAGGCTCCACCTTTTCCCCATCATTGTCTTCACATCTTGTAAGTCATTGTAGCTATAGAGAACATGCATACAGGCAGAAGGACCTACACTTCTGGGAAGACAATTCTCACAACTGGAGGTGGTGGACAGATGTGGCATGTTCATGAGGCAACAAGTCCAGTGGGAGTCCAGCTGCCATTACCGGCCCTCCCTGTGGTTGCTGCTGGGAACTCCCATGCCTGAGCAATGGTTAAGCTAATGACTTAGCCATGCATGAGCAATGGTTAAGCTTGAGCAAAAAACAAAGCTAATGGGTCACAACTCCTTGGCCTGTCCACCTAGCCAGCATCCTGGGCTAGGACTCCAGTTCTCCTAGAGCAACGGAGATTTATCAGTAACATTTGTGCCAATAAAGATAACCTGCTCCCAAAGTACTGGAACTGCTGCTTTCAGGGCTCATGTTTAATGAGTCAGAATGATCCTAGTTTGGTCCTAAAGCACAAATGTCAACTGAATAGGAGGCCAGCAAGGCTTCCCAGCACAGAAAACCTCACTTTGGCCACTGGTTCAAGGTAACGAAATCAACAGGGACCTTTTGAACAGTTGCTCACTTTGTCTGCCAAGTATGGAAGGGATGACATTCTGCATTTGAGTGTATATATACATATATATATATATATATATACACGTATATATATACATGTATATATATATACACGTATATATATACATGTATATATATATACACGTATATATATACATGTATATATATATATACACATATATATATACGTATATATATATACACATATATATATACGTATATATATATACACATATATATACGTATATATACGTATATATATACACATATATATATACATATATATACGTATATATATATATACATGTATATATATACGTATATATATGTGTATATATATACATATATATATACATGTATATATATATGTGTATATACGTATATATATACGTATATATATGTATATATATATACGTATATATATATACACATATATATGTATATATATATATATATTTTTTTTTTTTTGAGATTGTTTTAATTCACCTTTTGGAGTTCCACATCACGACAGTGAACTACCATATGTTTAACATACCTGTCATGCAACATATGGTATCTTTGCTAGTAACCACCACCACTTCTGACATTAAGTACAGAGTCAACAATCTGGAAAATCCGTTCTTTCCAAACCTCCTCATCGAGGGTCCAGAATCAGTCTGCTTACTCATGAGAAGGCCAGAAGTATACATTATCTTGTCCTCAGGTAATTAACTCTTCTGGTCTGTCCCAATGTCATAGGCTAAAGTCTTGATTGTGCTGGCATTTCACAGGAGATCTCGTTGTGTCACTATTATTTGCATCACACAAGGTAGACCCATCAGCAGGATGGGTCTGGAACATACCTATGTGCCAGAGGGAAGGAGAAACCTACCAAGACTCAGGAGCCTATGCACATCCATGGTACTTAAGTATCTAGGGCATGCAGGGACATCACTTCCAAATTCATGGACAGCTTTCTGCATTGTTATCTCCTGCCATAAATTAAGTGTACTTTCAAAATAGGCTTTTTTAAATAGGGTATGTCATGCTTGACTACTGCAAGCTATTTAGTGGGCTCCAACAGGCACAAGTTTTGAAGAAGCCTCATCAGATGAGTGCCCTGCAGCTAAGTCTTGGCCTTCTAAGCTGCTGCCTTGCCTTTCATGCAACCGCCTTGGTAGGAGGGTGCTGTGGAAGATCTCTGGAAGACTCCATAGGAAAGGTGTTCTACAGACTCCTAAGATTCCAGCTAAGTCCGCACCTTCAACTAGAAGGCTAATTAACCCAAGTCAGCTCCAACCATGTTACTGGGCCTTAGAGACTGAGCTCGTGGCCATGAAAACCTAGTAACTTGAACTTGGTTTAGAACTGCTCAGTATGCACTAGGTGCCGTGAGAACCATAAAGGCATAAGCGCTCCCATGGGCACAAGAACAATGAAGGAAGCAGGAGCATGCAGCCATATTTAAGTTACAAAACCAGTTGACTCAGGCTCCCATCCTCCCCAAGCTCTGTAGTACTTCTATGTCCTATCAGCTCAAACCTATGGCCTCATGGGTAGGTCCCTATGACCAGATGGCAAAACAGGGAAAACTACTCATCCTAGTTTACATATGGATTGACTCAATATGAGAGCTAACGGAGTATGGACTGCTGTGACACTAAAGAGCTCCTTCAAGGGTACCCTAAGAAGTCATTGAGGAAAAATGCCCCCCACCGGGCAGAAGTTCAATCCCACTTGGTCATCTCTTATGGGATAAGCAGTCTAAGGATTAGTCACGTGCATTAGCAAGTGGACTGGCTGGCCGGCCAGCCAGACCCTGGGAGGTGATTAGAAGATCAGAGATGAGATCTGGAAAAGCAACACATAGAGGAACCTACAAGTATAGTCTTTCAGATTCCAATTCTTGCAGTACAATGTCCCGAGTTATGCATAGTGAAGACACCAGGGTGTGGAGTTGCAAGCTGTATCACAATACTCGGTGGTAAAGAATTCTTCAAAGTGAAGACAGCACAGGTAAATTCCAGGCCCTAGGAGCTACCTTGAGGAAATCAGAGTTCACCTCTGTGGAGGCACTGTTCTGCCCTCTCCCCCAAATAGTTTATTCTCCCATTTGAACATCATGGAGAAGATGTACAGGCATCCAGTCTGTAAAGTGACCCAAGACACACCTGGGAGGTTTTGAGGAACCTACTCTGAGTTTTTAAGTGGTAGATTTTTCTCCTCAGGGAAGACAGGATGTGTAGACATTTGTCATCACAGCTCAGGGAGTGCTACAGACATCTAGAAGAACAGGTAGGTAATGCTGCTAAACATCCTACGGTGCACAGGACAGGCCTCTTACAATGAAGCATCCAAGTGTCAATATGAAGCTGAAACTTTCTGACCAAGCTGGCAGCTTCGACATCCATCATGTATGTCATTTGAAACCTGAGGATTCTGGGAACACAGGTAAATGCTCAAATTTCAGATTCTGCAGGCTGCAGCCCTGCAAGCCTTACCACGGCTGCTGAAATGCCTTGCTCAGAGCTGAGAAGTCAGCCACCTTCCAACTGTCCCCTCAGCTTCCCAATACCCGGCCCTTTGCCACACACTTCTGCCTGCAAGGTCTATATAGACACTAGGGCAACATTGAGAGTTTGGTGTCACCGTTTCCCACTGCAGACACTAACAGCAGCCACATGGTGACATCTTACAAACTATGATTTGGGGAGAGCCACCTGCCCACTCTTTCCACCTGGGGCCAGATCTGATGTGTTGGGCACTGGACTCAAGCATAGAATACAAGGATGATCCAGGTGAGGAATGTTTCCCATATCTAAGGGCAGTCCAGGTACCTCCCCGCTAAGAAGGTACCTTCATCTTAGTCACAGGCAGTGGGGGGCAGACTTCCTTTAAGTCAGCCCTACACACAAGCCAACATGAACCACATTGCCACTGCCAGAAGTACTGACACCACCTTTTCCAACACCGCTTGTCCAAAATGATGGAAGTGATGTCACAGTCATACGCTTTAGAAACAGCTTTATGCTGTCAAAGGCCACTCTGAGCTGCAGACGGTGGAGTCCAGACATCTCACATTCACCAGGGCAGTCACAGTGCAAATCCCATCACAAATACACAGTATCACATGTGACTCAACTGCAGTCCAAGGAAAGGATACATGTTTGAAATCTAGCTTGAAATGAGATAGACCTCTGGCTACCTTATATTATCAGCTCTCCAAATCCCAGATTTAAGGTCCCTCCTGTAATTTACACAGTTATGCCATTTATCCCCTCAAACCTTGTATCTGATTCCTCATGCTAACAACGGTCTTTAAACCTTAAGATGGCTGGAAAACTTGTCAATCATTTGAAACCCTTTAGTGGAAGAGTGAAGAACTTGAGTTTTTAAACCTAACAGATGGATGATAATATGGACAATCCAAGGTCACGGTGGTTTTATAGTTGAGAAAACCGACACATAATGACACCATGTAGAAGCCACACAGGGCAGTTCTGGCACAGCTGTCCTGGCTTTCCCACACTTGCTCCAGCAGACACCCTGGAGCCCAGAAGCTCCCATCATACATACTTCCACTCAGCAATAGATGAGGACATTTTGGACTCAGCCACCTAGTGACAGGGTGTCACCCCCACTGCACTGCTGCTTTCCTATGATTGGTTTGACAGCTCACAATGGCTAGGTTCTAAGATTCAGGTCAAATATGAGTCTGTCTGAGCAACCTTAAACATGGTGAGAGGTTACAGCACTAGTTCATTGTGGAGACATTTGTACAACTTCCTGCATTAAGAACAGGGGCACAACAGAACAACAAAAATCAAAGCAGGTAATACTGTATTTAGTTCCCTGCAAGTGTTCCACAAGGCCAGAAGTACCTTCGGGTCCTCAGTAACCAATGCGCTAAGCAGCTGCAGGAGTTAAGCCTTCCACCCATGGGGCTCATGCTGCATTACTGTCTCTGAAGCTATTCACAGAGCCATGTGTTTCCCAATTAGGCGCTTTGTCTAGATTTTGGGAGTTAAGTAGCTACCTGGACACAACCAAGTGTGAACCCTAAGACTTCTCCCCAAAAGAGGCACTTAACTCGAGCATGCCTATGTTTATAGCATAGGCAGAGATGATTAACAGGTATCAAGAGTTGAAGACTGAAGGATTTAAGGACACAGAACAAGAATAGTCACGACTCCCTATAAACCATTTTACATCCAAGAACAAATCCTTCTCCTGGGTTGAGCTTAGTATTCAAACTTCATTGGAACAATTTTTCATGAAGATGTCAAGATCCATTTGGGTCATGGGGACATTTATATCCAGTGATTCATTAGGCACAGTATGACCCATCACTGAGAGACCAGAGGTCAGCTCAGGGCCATCTCTTATCTTGGGCTCTGCAGAAAGCCTGCTAAGAGTCCACTCCCATGAATAGGGCTCTTGAGCCCATCCACCATCACTCCTGATCTGCCAGCACCCTGGGCTGGAAACTCACACTCAGTCACACCCACCTCACACTAGCCTCTCTGCTATCTGGGACACTATAGCACATCATAGGACACGATCGACCCACAGCTAATGGCAGGTCTCTGGAAAAGACTAAAACACTCATCCAGGATTGCCATCATCTTTTCCATGTGGGCCTTCCTGCTTTAGCAATGACTTCTGGGACAGATACAGGTTGGCTTTTATGGTCTATCTTATGCTGTAACATCTGGGTGGTACACAATACCTGGAAGTTTGAAGAGAATGCCTACAGATACACCTACCAGCACGGCGAGTCGGAAAAGGTGTTCAAGTTTGATTTCTGAGTATGGAGAAAGCAAGGAGCAAGGAACAGAACAGACACATCAAGGGGAGAATACAGGAATCCCAAATTCAAACAAATGTCAGAAACTGAAGGACAGCAGGCTTCTAATCCTAGCACAATTGCCTTACCAAAAAAAAATCAGCAAAGGGGACCCAATGAAGAATCTGTCACAAGTGACAGAATGCTGTCCGAAAAGGGCAGAACCCAAAGACAGCCCAAAATCCTGGAAGACAGCAATTCTATCATCCTTAAGATTGCCACCGTTAACTTGCTTCACTAGGACATTGACCCCAGCATGAAGATTTAGAGCTAGATATAGGTCAGAAGTTAGATGCATAAACACCTGATTGTCTTCACTACCAAAAGGTGAAAGGATGTTCCTAGGACAGAAGAGACCAGAATCTGGAAGTCATTATGGAAGTCTGAGATGGATGAGGTGGAAATGTCCCTGCAAAGGTCAAAGGATTCTCTACAGTGGCTCTTCCTCAAGGTGGTGTTGACAGCCCTAGACCATTCTGCTGCTCTCCTTGAGGGGGTTCATACAGTTTTCATGACAACTTCTGCCATGGAGGCTTTGCTGGCCTTCTGGGACACAATCAGCCAAGAGCTGGACACCAGAAACAGCAGAATCTCCACAGGAGGCCTACAGTGTTAGAGGGTGTGTAGCGCACAGGAGACGTCTCCCTGCAGACACAGGTGGTTGTTCACCTCCAGTTTCACACTGGACAAGCCTGGGTTCCAGGAAACAGGAAGGTAACAACGTACTCTCCTGTTTTCCACGCCTATACCTTAAAGACAGTATATCATACCCTAAATGTGCAAGGAATGAGGTCTTAATGGAAAGCCTCCGGCAGGAACAGAGCCCCAGGAAAAGGGGCCCATCTGCAGTACTTAATGGCAGAAAGGCTGTCAATTCTGCAGTGCCACTGACCACGGACCTGCTGACAAGGCCATGCAACAGGCACTGCTGAAGGTCTTAGGCTAACATCTGCAACCCACCAGTGTGCTTTATGGTTTGAGACACAGACTCATGTTTGAAAATGGAAATACTTCAAGTTCCTATTAATTCAGGCAGGGAAAGTCACTCAAATTACGTCCCCTTCTAAAGTACAAATGACTTTAACAGCTTTTAAGGGGGTACCTTCCCTCAGCTAAGCATTGTGAAGGAGTCAAATGAAGCAATAATATTCTGACCAGCACGGGCAAACTGCTGACTGTGGGAATTGCACCATTCCAGTTAAAATACATCACAATTTGAAATTTACAAGGCATAAAGAAGCTATTAAGTCTTTCCCTCCCCCTCAAAACACACGATGGTTAATATTCAAAACACTTCAAAATTTCTAACCTGAAACCTTTGTGGTTTGACTCAGGATAAAAAACCCATACTATTTCCACAGATTCTTGTACATTTCTGCGGTTCAGTGTTTAAGATTGCTTCTCAAATACATAGCTTGTGTATATATAAACGTTTTCATCATGTGCAAGCATGATTTTCTTTTGCATGGTCCATTTTAATTGGTAGTATGAATTGTTTTTTAAAATTACTTCATTTAGGCATGACAAAGCTGCTCATATTTGATGTATCCAACTGAGTTTGATTTGTGTACTTCCTAGATTTCTAGCCCTGTCAGTCTTGCAACTGATTTTTATTTGTTCTGTGTTTAGTGAGGTTCCAACATTGTTTTAATTACACGTAGGGATTTTTCCACCCTCCGGAGAAAAAAAATAATACACCAGAGGGAGTTGGAAAGCTTGTAATCATGATATAGACTTACTAGGTTGGGGGAAGAATTCTTAAAGGTAAGTTTGTTGAAAAGCAGGATGTCTTCATGGTCTCAGTGTTGTTTCCCGTGGCCATTGGATTGTGGTCAGAATGTCACAATGAGATGTCATCTTATACCAGTCAAAATGGCTGTTAAGTCAAAGTAAGATACTAGTTGAGATTGTGAGTAAAGGGAACTCTTATCCACTGCTGGTAGGAGTGTCAATTACTTTATTGTGGAAAGTAGTGTGGCAATTCCTCAAAGAACTTAATTACCCTTCAACCCAGCAATCCCATTTAAGTACATATCAAAGAAATATAAAATCATTCTGAGGCAGGTGATGGTGCTCAGACACTGCACCAATTTCAAGATAGGGACAGGGCTAGCAGAAGCAACTTTCCAAAAGACACCCCCAGTGTGCCATGTCAGTTTACTGTTGCCAAGGCAATGTCCAGAAGTTAGCACCCCTTTCCATGGCAACAGCCTAACCACCTAGAAGTTACCACCCTTTTTCCTGGAAATTCTGTGTAATCCACCCTTGATTTGCATATAGTAAAAGGGGGTATGAGTACAGAAGTGCCTGTGAGCTGCTACTCTGGGCTCACTGCCTATGGGATAGCCCTGCTCCACCAGGAGCTCTACCCTCTGCCACTGCTGTATCCTGCCACCTCAATAACAGTAGCTGTCTAATACCATTGGCTCACCCTTGAATTCTTTCCTGGATGAAGCCAAAAACCCCTCCTGGGCTAAGCCCCAATTCTGGGCCTTACCTGCCCTGTATCAGTTCTGCCATGAAGACAGGCCTGTGTCTATTCATTCCAGCATTATTTTCAATACCAAAAACACAGAATCGACCTAAATGCCCACAGATGGTAGACTGGATAGAGAAAATGTGGTACATATACACCGTGGAATACTATGAAGCCATAGAAATGAATGAGGTCATGTCCTTTGCAGCAATATGGAGCTGGAAACCATTCCTCTAGATGTGCTAACACAGAAGTGAAAAAACAAATATCATATGTTCTTTTTACATGGGAGGCCAAACAAGATGACCACAGTTACTGGGAGGGGAACAACATACACTGAGGCCTACTTGAGGGTGGAGGATAAGAAATACCCATTGATATTACATGTATTACCCAGGTGACAGTTATCTGTATACCAATCCCACAACACAGCTTACCTACAACATGTCCTGCACATGGACTCCTGGACCTAAAATAAGACTAGGAATTCTTTAAAGATTAGGAATTCTACAAATGTCAGTGTTAATTTAGTCATGATAAATGTCTATCAACTAAGCTATGTAGTATGCTTAAGCATGTTTCCTAGAAGGCTCTAGAAATGTCAAGTCTTAACAAAAAGTGCTATGTTAGTAAGTGGAACTAACGTATAGTCAGTTTGACATGTTGAAGTCAAATACACCCTGGGACAGCTGTCAGCAGTGCAGGGGTCACAGCAAAGGAGCCAGCAATCGGTCCTCCAAGGACTCACCCACAAGCAGCATCAGGACAGGTTCTCTCAGCCTCTGCCCAGATAGGATGCTATTGGGCCACATGTAGCCTATGTGAAGTCATGAAGGCCACTCAGACCCACACTGGGCTGTACTGCATGAGGACACGATGGCTGTGGTGCAAGTCCCAGGACATAATGGTGAAAAGGATGTCCCTCAGTGACAGGGAAAGAGCCAGGACATTCAGAAGCCCCAGGAGCTCATTTAGGAAAAATATCCACATATGCACACTTTCCTACAGGTTAGAGAATAGTGATGCAACACCAGGACCTCATCAGAAGAGTTCAGGAAAGCATTCCTGCCCGGAGCAGTTCATACCACGCAGGGATCGAATCAACACTGACTACCTCGTCATGCAAACTCAGTTGCTCTTTGAAGGTGAGAATCATGAGTAAGGGAGAAGCCTATCTTAAATACACTCTAAACAAGCCAATGAGATACACAGCTACTGAATTACCTAGACCTTTCCTGGCATTGTGCATCCACACAGATGGTTTGAGTCACAAGTTTCAGGCAACAAAAAGATCAGGTGACAGACATGTCTCTCTATGTCAGTGCCAAGCTGAGGTCCATTTCTCATTCTCCAGGGCATCAGCTTCCACAGCACAAATTCCATAACTGCACTCTTTTGTGTGACTCAGTTCCTGTGATGCATATAGAAGATGTAGTCCTGAATTCAGTTGGAATGAAGTGCACCTCTACCAGATTATCTCAGCTCTCCAAGTTCTAGACACTCGTGTCTACTTGCCGTTATTTACATTTATGTCTGTCCTTATATCTCCCTAAACCTTCAGGTGGGATTCTTCAAGCTAAAGATTGCCTCTAAACTTCAGAGCCAGCAAACTTGTGAATCTTAATTTGAAAGCCTCCTTGAGTGACAGTCATGAACTAAAGTGTTCTTGGTAGATAGAAGTGGAATATGCAAAGTCATGGTGGTTTAAGAATGGGAGGACATTGACAGGAAATGAAGTCATCTAGAGACCTCAACATGAGCAGAGGGAGATAAGAGGAGCTCAGGGACTATTGTTCTGGCTGCCCCAGTGATTACTGCAGCAGACACTCTGGAGCCCAGAGGCTTCCATCACACACACTTCCAGTGTCAGAGGAAGCTGAAAGACTTGATATCCAGCCAGCTGGGAGTGGAGTGTTAGCGGTATGGGCACTGCCACCATCATGAGTGGCTCTCAAAACAGCTGGGTTCTACATCCATTTCAATCACTAAGCAGACAACCATGAGAACCTTGGTCCCTGAAGGATCTCTGCATGCTGAGAAATTAGTGCCAATTCTTTAAGAGGAATTTCTATGACTTCTTCCTGTATCAAGGGCGAAGGCATAAGAGATAAGGAAAAAAACCAGAAGTGTGTCAATTCCCTGTAAGTGGTCTATAAGCCCAAAATTACCCCCTGGGTCCCCAGAAACCATAACTGACCACAGCAACAGTATATTCAAACCACAGGGCTCATGGTGCATTATCACAGTCCCTGCAACAAGGTTGATGGGGGTCTGTTCCCCAGTCTACATCCCTTAACATTGTTTCAGGTTGCCACCAGGACACGAGTGAACAGGAGGCCTAGGCCTTTTCCCTGAAAAGGGAACCAAACAAGGATTCTTAGGTTTAAGCCATGGCCAAGATCACTCAAGTATAGAAAAAGATGAAATATGTAGGGAATTCAAAGCATCATGATTCTGTTTAAGTCATTCTATGACCAAAAAAAAAAAAAGCCCTATCACTGTGGTGTGGCCAAGTATTCAAACTATTTGAAGATCATAAAGCCTCGCATGTTTCTTTTGGTCATAGACTACATATAACCAAGTAACTATCAACAGTTCTCAGTTACTCAGTCTTCCCCATTGACAGGTTCACCAAAGGCTGTCCCCTCTTCCCTCTCTGGTTCTACCAAAAGCCTATGAAGGATCCAATTGTGCAGGTAGCTCCCACATTTCAGTCCCCACTCTAGATCAGCCAGGACTCATGTAAGACCACTTGCATATCTATATCCACCCCACACTGGCTCCCCAGTGCTGACTAGGACTCAAGAACACATGACTGACTTATGTCAAGAGCACATCTCTGCTGGCAGGAATACGATGAACACCTGCTCCAAATACCACAGGTCCTGTTTCTTCATCTAGCTCAGCCTACCCAGGATCTGTGATTAGGGTTTAATGAGACTGGCAGAGAGGTTCCTGTCTTCCCCTAAGAGGGCAATTCACAAGCCCCCATAAAAAGTCCTTCCATGCTTTCTTCTAGTATTGAGATCCCTTTCAGGTATTAAGCAATGAAGATCAGGTCAACTAAGGAGACAGCAAGTTTTGAATACAGCCTCACCCCTTCGTAAACATTGACACCATCCACATTTCCAAAGTTACAGATTAGAGAATAGTCAGAAAACACAAGGACCTTATCAGAAAGGTGCAGGAAAGCATTCCTGCCACCCAGAGCAATTCACACCATCCAGGGATTAAATTGACTGGCTCTTTATGGCAAACTAAACTGCTTTTCAGAGAGCCTCAGTAGTCTGTCAGCTCTAAAAAGGGTGAGGGTTGCTTCTTGATTAGGAGGACATGCTGTCTGCATTCTGAATCTCCCAAGCATCATACAATCCTCCCAGTAAGGTCTTTGTGAAGTTCATCTCCATCTTATCTGCCACAGTCTGAGGAAGGACAGATGTGTGAATGAAGCTTTAGTCAATGACTTCAGTGGCAGTTGACTTTAGAGTTCCAAAGGACCAATTTAAACAAGAATTGAAGACTGGAATCTCGCACATCTTCTGTACATGTGAGAGTAGGTGACTTGATACCTTAAAGATCTTTTTGGATACTCAAATATTCCCACAGATCATATTGGGGTAGTGCAAGTTTCAGACAACAAAGAGCATAGAAGTTAAGGAGAAATCCTGTGAGTTTTGCCACCAGAAGCTAAATGTATGTCCAATACTAAAGGATTGGGTACACCTTGAGTGGAGGTGGCTCACAACCTAAACTGGGGAGTTTTCCCTCACTGGCTTAACCTTGTACATTCTAGCAATAAACATGCAAACTGGCAGAAACACCTACTTCTGGGAAGACAATTCTCACAAGTGAAGGTGGATGGATGTGGCATAGTTCATGAGGCATCAGAGGCCCAACAAGAGTCCAGCTGCCATTGCAGACACTCCCGGCATGGTTGCTGCTGGGATCTCCCATGCCTGGGCAATGGTTAAGGACAAGCTAGTGGTCACTCCTTGCCCGTCCATGTAGCCAGCATCCTGGACTAGGACCCCAGTTCTCCTAGAGAAATCTGGATTTTTAGGTCAGTAATGTATCTACGCCAATAAAGAATCTGTCCCCAAAGTATGGAAACTGCTGCTTCAAGGGCCCATGTTTTCTGAAAAGTTAGAATGGTCCTAGTTTCATCCTCAAAACACAAGTGTTTTGAATTGGACACGAGGCTACGAAGGTTTTCCAGCACAGAAAACCTCACTTTGACCACTGGTTCAAGGTAACTCAACAGGGAACCTTTTCAGCACCTGTTCACTTGTCTGCCACATATGGAAAGGATGTCATTCTGCATTTGACTAGATTCTTGTGGTTTTCATCTTTTGGAGTTCCATGTCACATGACAGTGAACTACCATATATTTGATTTAGCATAGCCATCATGCAACATATGGTATCTTTGCTAGTAACCACCACTTCTGACATTGAGTGGAGGGTTACCACCATTCTGGAAAATCCATTCTTTCAAATCCTCCTCATTGAGGTTCCAAGTTCAGTTTGGCTTATTCATGGTAAGGCCAGGAACACACATTGTCTTGTCCTCAGGCGGTATTAACTCTCCTGGTCTGTCCTAATGTCATAGGCTGAAGTCTTGGTTTTGCTGGCATCTCACAGGAGATCTTGCTGGGCCACTTTATTATTGGCATAAGTCAGACCCATCAATAAGCAGCCAGTGCTCTGGAGCATACCCAAGTGCCAGAGAGAGGGGGAAACCTACCAAGACTCAGGGGTCTATCCACAATGCTTAAGTATCTAGGGCATGCAGGGACATCACTTCCAACTTCCAAATTCAAGGACAGCTCCTTGAATTATCTCCTACCATAAACAGTGTACTTTCAAAATAGGATTTTGTGAATTTGATACAGCGTATCACACTTGACTACTGTAAGCCATTTTTAGTGGGCTCCAACAGCTGTAAGTTTTGAAGAGGCCTCATCAGATGAGGGCCCTGCAGCTAATCTTGGCCTTCTAAAATGTTGCCTTGCCTCTCATATTAGATCCATGGTAGGTGGTGGTCATGGGAGGCATCTGGGGGATACTTTAGTAAAAATACTACAGACCATTAAGATTCTAGCCTAAGTCTGCCAGTAGAAGGCTGATTACCCTTCAGGTCAGCTTCAACCATGTTACTGAGCCTTGGAGACTGAGCTCTTGGCCACGAGACAGCTAGTAACTTTTAGAACTTCCTAGCCTGATCTGGGTGTTGTGAGACCCATAGAGGCAGAAGCTCCATGGGCACAACAAGGTTGTGAGGGAAATGAACATAGAACGACATTTAAATCACAAAACTAGGTGGCTCAGACTCCCATCATCCTCAAGCTCTGTAGTACCTGCATCAGTCAGCTCATACCTGTAGCCTCAAGGGGAAATCTCTATGACCAACTAGCAAAGGGTAAAGTTCTGGTTTACGGATGATTGACTCAGTATGTGATAGCTGAGTATGAACTGTTGTGACACTAAAGCTTCTCTGAGGGCACCCTAAGTCGTCATTGGGGAAAAAATCCTCTCATTTGGCAGAAGTTCAATCCATAAACTTGATCATCTCTTATGGAATAAGGGATTTGAGGACAATTGGTCCCATATATTGGAAAATGGACTGACTGGTCAGACCCCGGAAGATGACTAGAGATCTGGAAAACACATATGTGGAGGGGCCTATGGGAATGGTCCAATTCAGACTCTTGAGCAGTAAGAAGCCCATGCCAAGACACGCACAGTAAAAACATAAGGGTATGGACCTGCCAATTGCATCCCAAGACTCGGTGCTGAAGAGGATTCTTCAACCTGGAAAGGAGAACAATTAAATCCCAGGCCCTAGGGGCTACCTTGAAGGGATTTTTTCTGGGAGAGTTCACCTCTGCGAAGGCATTGCTCAGCTTCAGATAGTCTGTTCTCCAATCTTTCAAAGATCATGGAGAAAACACACAGGCATCTAGTACTCCACACATGAAGGTGCCATGAGAGAACTACCCCCAAGACAGCTGATGGTTTCTTGAAACCTAGTTTGGTATTCAAGTGGTCAATACTGCTTTCCAGGGAGAAGTGTCTAGATGTTGATCACAGCCCTTCAGGAACTGAAGGGAATTGCTATGGGCACCAAGAAGAAAAGGTAAATTGTGCTGCTTAAAGTCCTACAGTGCACAGGACAGCCCCCAATGAAAAATTACACAGGAGCATCCAATTAAAAGTTTCTGATCTAGTTGACAGGTGGTTATCAGATATACATGTAATTTGAGAACTTTGGAGGATTCTGGGAGCATAGGTAGTGTGTTAAGTATTTCAGATTCAGGTTGAAGCATGCAGAAGCCTCACTATGACTGTTGAAGCTTGTTTTCTGGAGCTGAGAACTGGTCCACCTTCTACCTGTTCCCTAGCACCTGGCCCTTTTGCTATGCATTTACCTTAGTGTCTATATACAGACCTTTATAGGCAACAATGAGTTTGGGTGTTAACATCTCCTACTATGGACACTGGTACACTGATCACATAGGGACATCTTGCAAGCTGTGACTGGAGGACCAACCTTCCCATCACTTTCCACTGGGGCCAGACCTCAAGTGTTGGGTCCTGGATGACTCAGATCCAGGATCTAAAGTAGTATGACTTGGGTGAGGAATGCTTCCCACATCCAGTGGAAATTCAGGTGCCCCCTCTGAGAATGCACCTCATTTTAGTCAGGGGAGCAGCCTTCCTCTATCTTAAGTCTCCCCTGCACACAAGGCAGTATGAACAACACAACCACTGCAGAAAGTTCCAAGGCCTTTTCTGGCAGTGTCAGTGCACACACAGTGAAAGAACTAGACTTGAGCCACACATTTCATGAAACAGGGTAAACTACCAAAGGTATACTAGGTGCAGAGACTGGGGTCCAGCCATCTCCCTCATGTTCACCAAGGCTGTCAGTTCAGTGCATATCCCAGCAGAAAACGATCCTACGTGCATCACTCAGACACAGTGGTATACGGAAACGTGTGATTCAGTCTGGTTTTGGATGAGATGGATCTCTAGCTACATTATAGCCCAAGCTCTAAGGGCCAAGAATTCAGACTTAAAGCTTCCATTCTGATGGTTATGTCATTGTATCCTCCGATGCCCTCTAACCAGATTCTTCATACCAATGATTCTTGAGGCCTTATGACAGCCGAGAAGTTTATGAATGATTTCAAAACATTGAGTGAAATAACAAACTGGAAGTTTTACTTATAACAGATAGCCAAGTGGGCAATCCAAGGTCACAGTTGTCTGAAAAGCCGAGTAAGACATTGACATGGATCAAAGTTGTCTAGAATCCTCAGAGCAGAGGAAGGTACAAAGGGTAGCTCAGGCACTATTGTACCTCCTGCCCCAGTGCTTGCCCCAGAAGACACCCCAGAGCCCAGAGGTTCCCATCACATGCTTCTCAGCAAAAGATGACTCTTGGGACCCAGCCACCTGGTGATGGGGCATCACCTTCAAGTGTGCTTCTAGCATTGTATGATTAGCTCTGCAGCTCAGCATGGCTGGGATCCATGAGCTCAGCCACTGAGCTGAGGTTAGGCCTAAGTCTTAGTCCCTGAAGGGCCTTAAGTGTGGAGAGGTTATGGTACCAGTTCTTTATTTTTAATACAGGAAAAGCTGTACAAATTCTTCCATTAAGGGACATGACATAAAGGCATAAGGGAACCAAAGAAGCCAATAACATACTAATTCCAAGTATTTCACAAGCATAGAAGTACCTCTGGGTCTATAGTAACTGACGCTAACCAGCTGTGGCTATGACACCTGTCAGCCATAGGGTCTCACACCACATTACCCATCTCAGACGAGATTCACAGACCTTTGTGTTTCCAGTCTAGGTCTTATTGTCTAGATTGTTCTTTGGGGTTAAGTAGCTACCTGGACACCACTAAGTGAGAGGTCTAGGACTTCTCCCACAAAAAGCACATAACTTTACTACACTTCAGTTTAAGTCATAGGCAAAGATGGGTAACAGGTATGAAGTTGAAGGACTTAGATAACAAGGGAAGAGTCATGATTCCCTAACAAACCATTTTATGACCAAGAAAAAAATCCCTCTCCTGGACTATGCATAACATTCAGTTCATTGTGACAGCTTTCCATGAAGTTGAGATCTAAATTGGTCATAAGACACTTTCATGGTACATGGTAGAGCCTGATCCATTACTGAGACCATACATCAGCTGAGGGCCCTCTCGAGTCTGCAAAAAGCCTGCCAAAAATCTACTCCCAGAATAGAGCTCTCAAGTCCATCTGGCAACAGCCCAGATCTGCCAGCACCTTGGCAGGACTTCTCACCCAGCCATACCAATCTCACACTGGCCCCTGTGCTGTCTGGTGCTGGTAGCAAGCCCTAACCCTGTCAAACAGGCCTTAAAGAAACACCACAAACAGGATTTCTGCAGCAACATGACATGCTCATGATGGCTATCACACACACTGCTAGAGGTTTACTGGAGCAGGGGGCTAGGAAAACCTGGCCTGCCCAGAGAGGGAAAACTACTCAAACCACTAACAATAGCAGGAGCTGCCTGTGCCTTAATATGCTTTTGCTGCAGATGACGAGCCAGCACCTGTTTCTTTGCTCCTTGCTAAGAATGCTTTGTTTCCCCTAAGGAATGCTTTCAGCTAATCTATAGAAACTATGCTTATCACTGACTTTCTGTCAAGTGTGTGGGTCAGACTCTGTTCATGGCTCTTAGCTCTGAAGGCTGTCAGCCCCCCGATTTCCACTTTATACCCTATTCCTGAGTCGAATTCCTCTAGCACCATTGGTTTAGGGTCTCCACAAGCAAGCTGGTCTTGGCAAGCAGTGCCCGATGGGGGGGCTCGAATTCCAGTCGAAAGGTCACTGGAGCAACGGCTGGAGAACGTGGAACTACACTGGAGCACACCCGAGTACTCTTTAAGCAATCCCTGTGGGTAAGAAGAGGAGCTCAGAAGCATCAGGCTAACAATGGGACAAGGGTTGAGCAGACATGAGGCTTGAGTCTGCTTTGGCATCTCAAAAGGAGGAGTGAAGGGTAGCACCAGATGACTTATGCAGCTTTTTAGTGTGGTAGAGAAATATTGCCCCTGGTTTCTGGACCAAGGAACTCTGAATGTAGAGGTCTGGGAAAAGGTAGGCAGTGCACTGAAAAAGGCATATAAGGATGGTGCTGAAGATATTCCTGTAACTAGTCAGTGTGGGCTCTGGTTCATTCCACCTTGGAACCTTTCCACACAGATGAGAAAAAAAAGGAAGGAGAGTACAATGAAGTAACCGAAGATGACAGAGCAAGTTTGCTTGCCAGCTAAAGCGGCAGAGGGAGATGTTTATCCCTAACCCTCTACACCTCCCCACCCATTTTGAAGAAAGTGGCCTGACCCCCTCCGGATCTCTTCTGGAGGACACTGGGTGAAAAGTAGTTGCCCCTGTGACTGAGCAGCGCCTCGAGTGACCGCTCTCAGTTATATTCAGGCAGGAATCCAGCAAGCTAGATGAGAGGGTGATATGGATGCTTGGCAGTTGCCATGACAATACAACCACCTGATCAACGGGAATATTATGGTTACATGTGAGCCTTTTCCTTTTAAGTTAAAGAATGTAAACAAGCTATTAATCAGTATGGACTAGGTTTTCCTTTTGTAATAAGACTGTTAAATGTTCTCGTCTCCAGTCAGGTGATCCCTACTGACTGGGAGGCTCTTACTCGAGCTTGTCTGACTCATCCTCAATTCTTACAGCTTAAAACTTGGTGGGCACAGGAAGCTTCCATTCAGGCTGCTCACAATGCCCAGGCCCAACCTCAAATTTATGTAACTGCAGGCCAACTTTTGGGGATTAGCGGCTGGGCTGGTTTAGACGTGCAAGTGGTCATGCAGGATGATGCCATAGAGCAGGTTAGGAGTATGCATTAGAGCTGGGGAAAATCACTTCAGAATACCCATCTTTTAGTGCTGTGAGACAAGGACCAAAAGAACCATATGTAGATTTTATAGCCAGGTTACAGGAGTCTCTTAAAAAGGCGATTGCAGATTCTGCTGCTCAGGATATGGTGTTGCAGTTATTGCTTTTGACAATGCCAATCCTGAGTGCCAAGTTGCTCTGCCACTTAAAGGAAAAGCACATTTGGTCGACTATATTAAAGGTTGTGATGGTATCAGAGGTAATCTGCATAAAGTTATCCTACTAGCCCAGGCAATGGCAGGACTGAAAGTGGGTAAAGGAAATACTCGTTTCCTGGAGCTTGTTTTAACTGTGGGAAGCATGGTAATACTAAAAAAAAATGCAGGGGAAAAAAAAAAAATCAGCAAGTCAGGCTGCCAGTTGGGGGGCAAAAAAAACTGCTGAGCCTGGAATATGTCCAAAATGCAAAAAAGGAAAACACTGGGCTAATCAGTATCACTAAGTTTGATAAAGATGAGAACCCGATTTCGGGAAGTGCCATGAGGGTCCGTCCCGGGCTGCGTTCCAAACCGGGTCATTCCTGGCTCAGGCCACTCTCTCACCCCTGTACAATGCCTGTCCCCTGCCACAGCCAGTAACCGCCACAGATTTATGCTGCACAAAAGCTGCGAGTCTTCTGCCTGGGGAACCCCCGCAAAAGGTGTCAACAGGAGTGGAGTGGACCCCTGCCAGCGGGGACAGCAGAATTACTTCTAGGTAGGTCTAGTTTAAGTTTAAAAGGAATACAAGTACAAACAGGAGTCAGATTACAATGGAGAAATTCAAATTATTGTATCTACTTCTGTTACCTGGAAAGCAGAGCCAGGAGAGCGTATAGCACGGCTTAGTAAATGACACTACAATAGTGCCACAGAAAGTAACCATACGTTGGAATTGAAGACATTGACTTTCAAAAATTACTAGGAGACATTAATTGGATATGACCTGCTCTAGGTATTCCTACCTATGCCATGAGTAGCCTGTTTTCTATCCTTAGAGAAGGATCCTAGTCTCGCTAGCCTTTGGCAATTACAGGAGGCTGAGGCAGAATTACAGCTAATTGAGAAGCAAATACATAAAGCTCAAATGGAATAGATCAAAAAAAGACTTTAGATTTTTTCCAACTCAGCATTCACCTACTGGTGTTATTGTCCAAGAGCAAGACTTAGAATGGCTTTTTCTTCCACATACTAATTCGCAGTCCTTAACTCCTTATTTGGATCAAACTGCTACTGATAGGAAATGGGAGAACTTGAATTGTTAAATTGCATGGATATGACCTTGGAAAAATTGTCCCTCTTACAAAGGCACAAATACGACAGGCCTTTATAAATAGTCTTACTTGGCAAACCCATTTAGCTGATTTTGTAGGTGTTCCTGATCACTTTGAAAATTATTTCAATTTTTAAAATTGGATTCTCCCTAGAACAATTTAAACCAATTGAAGGTGCTAAATATATTTTTACAGATGGGTCTAGTAATGGTAAAGCTTCTCATTCTGGATAAAAAAATTTTCAGACACCCTATACTTCAGCTCAAAAAGCAGAGCCTGTAGCTGTATAATTGAGGTGCTGAGTGCTTGAGATGCCTGTCACTGTAATATCTGATTGTTCATATGCGGTTCACTCCACACAATTGAAAATGCTAAGTTACACAATTTCATACAGATGAACAACTGATGACTTTATTCACCCAACTGCAAACAGCAGTTAGGAATAGAATGCACCCTTTTTACATTACTCAATTAGAGCTCATACACCTCCCCCTTCCAGGACCTTTGACCGCAGGGAATCAAATGACTTAACGCCTAGTTGCTACTGCATTATCTAAATGCTAGACACTTTCACAATTTAACCCTTAATGCCTCTGGTCTCAAATGCAGATACAGCAATATCTGGAAAGAAGCTAAAGCTATCATCCAGCCATGCGCAACTTGCCAAATGGTGCATTCCTCATCTTTTACAGGCGTTAATCCTCGAGGATTGGAACCTAATTCTCTTTGGCCAATGGCTGCCATATATGTTCCCAACTTTTGGGAGACTAGCTTACGTGCATGCATATGTAGATACATTTTCTCACTTTAGGCTACCTGTCAAACAGGAGAATCTTCTGCCTGTGTTAAGTGGCATCTTTTACAAGGCTTCACAATCAGGGGCATTCCAACTTCAGTTAAAACAGATAATGCCCCAGGCTAGAGTAGCCAAGCTCTAGCTACATTTTTCTCTATATGGAATATTAAACACATTACTGGCATCCCATAATTCATAAGGACAAGGCATTGTAGAATGAATCTCTTCCTAAAACAGCAATTACAAAAACAAAGTGTGGGGTTGGGGGTAACAGTGACTATGGAACTCCAAATATACAATTGAATCTAGCATTATTGACTTTCAATTTTCTGAGCCTGCCTAAAGGCCAGATGCTATCAAGCAGCTGAACAACATCTATAGAAACCAGTGGCAAAGACAGAAGACGACTGGTTTGGTGGAGAGGTCTGATAACAAAGTCAGGAAATAGGTAAAACAACAACATGGGGTAGAGGTTAATGCTTGTGTTTCTCCAGGCCAAAACCAGCAGCCAACTTGGATACCATCAAGGCACCTGAAACCTTATGAGCCAGATGCTGAGGAAGAGATTTGGGGAGGAACCCGAGGACCCCCGATTGCAGCCATGTCGAGACTGACAATAAGGAAGACACCAGTCCCGGCAAGCAACACTCACCAGGCACAGCCACTCACCTGGGGCCAGATCAAGAAGCTGATAAAGATGGGAGAAGAAAATCTGAAGGCGGCGGAATGACCAGCTATGATGAATAATCTAATGGTAGCTATGATGGCTGTGCTCACCATTGCTATGAGTAATCCGCCCCCCCCCCCCCCAGTAACTGCTGAAACAATTATATTGGGCATATATTCCTTTTCTACCACTTCTACGGCCAGTAATATGCTTAAAGCCCCTAGTGGAGGTATACACTAATGATAGTTTTTGGATGCCTTTTTCTACAGATAGAGACCTGTCTCACCCCCAAGAGGAGGGAACAATTATGACTATCTTGTTGGAATTTGAGCATTGTACCTATTTGCTTAGGGAAAGCCAATGGGCGTTTACCTCCCAATCTTGGCTGGGGATAGTGCCTGAACATATCTCTGTGGCAGTTACATATGCTTTCCAAGCTTAGTATTTATTACAATGATTATGCTCCTGTAGCCAAGGTTTACCACCCTCAAAAACCTATCTGTAAAGTGGATTGGACATGGTCAGAAAAAATGAAGGCATTTGAGACGATCATATCGTAACGCAGGCAGAGGTGTTGCATAATGATTCATATGGAGTTATTGATTGGTCCCCTAAAGGGGCATCTATGAGGCCCACCTCTCAATCTGCAGGTAGTGGTCACTCTGCATCTAAACAAAAAATCATCTGATGGTGGACACTAAGTACAAGCAAGAGTTCCTATTATTTGGGCATATGGTATAGTGGTACCTCAACCCCAAATGATATGGCCTGCTGTAGGAGCTAAACATAAGGAGTTATGGAAAATATTAATGGCACTGAAAAAAAGATTTGGGAAGGGAAATATATTAAGCCAACCCAATATAATCCTAATTACATAGTAGAATTGGCCTAACGATTCAGTCTGGATACAGAGTTGTGTCCATCTGCCTTTCCTGCTGGTAGAGTGGGTTTTTTAAAACTTGATCTCCCTAATCATGTAACTTGTCAGGAATGTAGTTTTCTTGTGTTAATTCTTCCTTGTATAATACTGATCATTCTATTTTAGTGGTAAGAGCCCGAGGAGGAGTATGGATACCCGTAAAGCTTTCCTGTCCTTGGGAAGCCTCTCCTGTGCATATTGTTACTGAAATTCTTCAAAAGGTTGTCACAACTGCTGCCACAGTAGCTGGAGTTGCTTTGCATTCCACAGTACAAACGACAGACTATTGTAAATAATTGGTAAAAAATTCTACTTTGCTGTGGAATTCCCAAATAGACCAGGAACTAGCTAATCACATCAATGATCTCCAACAAACTAATGTGGCTAGGAGATTGAGTAGTTAGAATATAGAGTACAGTTACAATGTGACTGGAGTACTTCTGATTTTTACATTACTCCTCATCTGTGAAATGTAACAACATTTAAAAGGTCATACTGGGTATTTTCTTCAGATATTGCAAAACTGAAGGAACAAGTATTTCAAAAGCCTCTCAGGAACATCTGACGCTAATGCCAGTGCTTGAAGGAGCTGCAGATGGATTAGCAGCTATTAACCCATTAAAATGGATCAAGACACTTGGAGACTGATTTCAATGATTGTGCTTTTAATCTGTGTAGTCTGTAAGCCTACAGATGCGGATTCCAAATCTTGCGAGAAGTAGCCCACCATGACAAAGCTGCCTATGCCTTTATCACTTTACAAAAAGGAAAAGGGAGCCGTGCTGGTAGCAAGCCCTAACCCTGTCATAAACAGGCATTAAACTGGCCATAAACAGGATTTCTGCAGCAATGTGACATGCTCATGATGGCTATCACACACACTGCTAAAAGTTGGTTTACTGGAGCAGCGCTAGGAAAACCTGGCCCACCCAGAGCAGGAAAACTACTCAAACCACAAACAATAGCAGGAGCTGCCTGTGCCTTAACATGCTTTTGCTGCAGATAATCAGCCAGGGCCTGTTTCTCTGCTCCTCACTAAGAATGCTTTGTTTCCCATAAGGAATGCTTTTAGCTAGTCTATAGTATGTAGAAACTATGCTTATCACTGACTTTGTCAAATGTATGGGTCAGACTGACTCTCAAGCTCTGAAGGCTGTCAGCCCCTTGATTCCCACACTTCATTCCTGTGTCTGTCTTTAATTCCTCTAGCGCCACTGGGTTAGGGTCTCCACAACCAAGCTGGTCTTTGGCAGTCTGGGACACTGAAGGACACTTGATCAACCCACAGCCAGTGGCAGGTCTCTGCTGACTGGACTCCAGGCCAGTTGCCTTACACTGCCATCTTCCCCATGGCAGGCCTTCCTGCACCAGCAGAGATGTCAGGGATACATCTGAGTTTGGCCTTGGAGTTTCTACCTCATGCCTTAACATCTAGGTGGTGGACAATACCTGGGGGTTTGAGGACGCTTACAGAAATGCCAACCAGCATTGGGAGACAGAAAAGACTCTTGGATCAACCTCCACTTGAGTATGGAGAAGTCAGGAGGCAAGGAGTGGAACCTTCAGAGAGATCGAGGAAGATAATCCCATGTTTGAACAAGCATCAGTAGGAACTGAAGAGGGACAGCAGGCTTCTAATTCACCAGGCATTACCATGTTACCAGGAACGCCAGCAAAGGAGACCAAACAGAAGGTCTGTTACAGGTGTCAACACTTCACCCAAAGAGAGCAGAGCACAGTAACTGACCAAAGCCTCAGTATACCAAGCTCACCGATTACCATCAAAAACCACCACCGGTTAACCTGCTTCACCAGGACATTCTGTAGGCCCAGTGCCAACTATTAGAGCTGAGCAAAGGCCAAAAGTTAGAGGCATACATATCTGCACCTTTGCCTACCCACATCAACAGGATGCTCCCAGCAGAGCTGAGACTGGAATCCAGACATCACAAAGGTTGTCTGAAGTGGACAAGGGAAACATCCCTGTGAAATTCAGAGCAGATTTATCTTCCTCAGAGGAACTGCCTGCCCTGGAAGAGCCTGCTTCTCTCAAGACGATTCATACAATCGTGGTGACAACTTTCACCTCAGACTTTGCTGGCCTTGTGGGGATAGAATCACAACCAGGGTCAGGACACCAGAGGCAGTGCAATCGCCACAAGAGGCCTATGGAGTTGGGTGGTGTGGGATCCACGGGAGAAGTATCCCTGCAGACACAGGCGTCTGGGTTCACTCATCTCCAGTTTCGTGTTGGACACACCTGAGTTCCAGGAAAGCCAAGAGGCAACAGTGTATTTTTGCTTCCTGCCTCCAATTTCACCCCCATACCTTGAAGGTACTACGTTGTGCCTCTAGTGTGTTAAGTGAGGTCTTGATGAAAAGCCTCTCGTAGGTATAGAACATCAGGAAGAAGGGCATATCTATGGCACTTAATGACAAAGCCTCAGTCGATTCCATGGTGCTGACCTCTGAAGTCCGGTCTTCATACCTTAACAGGCCATGCACACACCAGTGGGTGGCAGATGTCAACTTAAGACACCCCCCCGCCCTCCACAGCAGTGCCTGCTGCTTCATAGGTTGAGATACAGAGCCTCGGTTTGAAGATGGAAACATTTCCCAAGTTACCATTAATTCTAGTTAATAAGTAGAACAAGTCATAGTCCCAAGTGTCTACTCTTCTAGACATGACTTCAGCAGCTCTCAGCTGGGAACTTCCTCAGCTGACCATTGTAAAGGAGTTGAGAGAAGAAATAGCCGTTTGCTCCTGTACTGAATTTGTCAGAATACTGCCCTAAGAACTGCTTCACTCTAGTTGTAGACTTCAAGTGTAAGTGTTAAGTCAGAGTCCTTTAATTCTCCTTCCCAGAAATTGATAGACAAAGACAACACCTGCAGCGGCACTCAGACTAACATTCAAGATGTCCCTGGATCCCAAAGCAACTCCATGAAGGGACCAAGACTACAGGAATCCAAGGCTCTTGGAGAATTCTTTCAAAGTCATTGCTCCTGCTTTGTCATTGGCTATAGCTGAAGAAGGAACTAGGGTGGAAGCAGTTTGAGTATTTGACACTCAGGCTTTCGTGAATGAAATGAAAAGCAGACAAAAACAATCCCTAGTCATGAAAGCTGTGACATGCTAAATATCAAGGAAGTGAGATCAGTTGGCTAGAAAAGTTGATACTGTGCATGATGCCGTTGAAAACTTTAGTTAAAAAGCAAACTCAAAATGCTCAACACCAAACTTGAAACGTTGCTAACAAGCATCTCAGTTATGCCTTTTTGACCTATGCAAGATATTCCGTATATTGGAAAGATGTATCCCACTTGGCCTCCTAATGCTTCTAGATCTACCAGCTGTTAACTGTGGTTTCAGCTTCTCCCGCTTGTATTTCTGATCCTAACAAGGAATGGAGTGACTGGTGACTAAATGTGTCCTGCAAGTGCAAAGTTACACAAAACCTACCTCACTGGTCAATTCCCTTGCACTGGAATGGAAAGCTCATTTATGGCATCACTGACAACTTCTGACCAGAGCAGTTTAATGCAGTACTGGAACAATGGTCGACCAACGAGAAAAACTCCCTTTGCCTTCCAGAGCATTTACAGTTTCTCTCATCTAAGCACGAGGACAACTTACAGACTAGCATGTTTACATGTTATGAATTTCAGAGAGCCCTGATGAACATGACTAAGAACATCACCACTATGCCAACTCAGTGGGCACAGAGCTCAGCCCCATTGCACAAAACAGCATCAACTCCCCCTACTTAAAATTCTCTTTCCCAAAAAACATTTTTCAGGATATTCGAGTTCAATAACCTGAGGCCTTTATGGTTTGTCTCCAGGACAAACACACAAGGCACTTTATTTTCCACTGAGTTGTGGTTTTTTTGCTGCTTTTTAAAGCTTTTAAGGTTGCTTCCCACTCATATTGAGTTTTAAGTTACCTGATGGATTTAAGAAACCATATTCACAATGTGCAAGCATAATTTTGCACCATTTTAGTTGAATTGGATCGTTTTTAAATTTAGATTTGACATAAAGCTGTACATAATGTATCCAGCTAAGTTTAGTCTGTGCTTCCTAGACTTACAGCCTTGCCGTGGATCTTTTTCACTTGTCCTGGGTCAATGAGTTTCCAACTTTATTAGTAGGGAATTTTTGCTTTTACTGAAGACAAACTGGGAGGAGAGGTGGAGTAGGAAGGTTTGTAACCATCATGATACAGACACTAGTTTTGGAGAAGAATCCTCAAAGACGAGGTGAAAAGAAAGCTTGGGAAGCAGGGGATTTGTGGTTCGTTGCTCACCCCTGCCCCCAACTGGCTGTTGGTCAGAATTTCAGTGATAATACCCATTTCTTCCTCAGACATGTTCTTGTCCAATTGTCTTTTCCCAAGACACCAACCAGGAATTGAGTTTAATATCCAGAGGATGTTCAGGAAGTCATTCAGGCAATGAATTTAGGTGTTTGCCCAACTATGAAGTGTAGAAGTTTCTTGCCATTGAATTTGAGGCCTTACTGCAAACTTCTTTCAGTGAGTTGAATATATGTGCCAATTAGGTGTTAATGTCAAATTTTCCACATTTCCTAATTGTTTTAAAGATGTGTTCACTCAAGGTAAACTGCCCACTATAAGCCATACAGTTTTTTTTTTTTTTTCAGGTTAAGATGTAGTTTAAAGTCTTAGTGGATAAAGTTATATCCACAGGTAAAACTGAATAAAGTATGTAGCAAGATTCTTGAAGGTATGTTGGAACGTAGAAAGCCCCCTGGGATGATAGCCAGCCATACATGGGTCATGGAGAGGGAACAGGAACTCAGTCCTCCAAGGACTCCTCTGCAAGCAGCATCAGAGCAGCTTCTCAGCCTCTGCCCAGACAGGCTACATGTGACCCGAGAGCAGGCTACAGGAAGGCACAGAGGTCATTCAGACCCACACTGGGCTGTATACCACACACTATGACTGTGGTGCCGGTCCCAGTCCCAGTCCATAATAGGAAAAGGATGTCCCTAATCAAGAGGAAAAAAGGCAGTATCATAAGCCCTAGGAGCTCAGTTTAGGAGATGTGTTCTGGGAGGTAGGCAGTCTGCTCCCCAGGGAATGCCCCTGGCCTGACCCAAGCTACCCTGACTCTCCACACTGAGAATTGGAAGTAGTCATTTGGCAGCAGCCATACATCATCTCCTCTGTGGAGAAACCCAACGGCCCTCCAGTGTTCCTAGGAGAGATCCACTCAGCTGTCTTCCACAGGGGGGTTTTGACCCTCACAACCCATCCCTGCCCAGCTGTTTCTTGCAACACAGCGAGACACCTAATACAGTATTTCCTCCTCTACCTTATTCCTGGCTGGCTGCACTTGCACACGCCTTCCAGCCAGAATACAGGATGCACAGATACATCCTGCAAGCAATGCGAAAGGGCTTGGGGAACACCAAGCATAGAACTTCCCAACCCGAGCATAGACAACAGGTTATGCCACATGCCTAGAGGGACTGCTGGCTTAGAGATGGGCCACTTGGCTTATTCTTATGGCTTGAGGCCCAAGAAAAGGCCACTGAGCTCTTTGGGGGCATGCACAGATCACCAGCATTGATTTGGGGGTGAGGCCGTGCTCATGTTTTCCAGTTCTATCTCCCAAATCACCTGGACTCAGACTAAATGAAGGTAGATTTTAGCAACTGCTTAAGAACAGGAGTTTGAGGCATTCTTCTGAAACACATCAGGTAGAGAGAATCTTCCCCAAAATGAGGGGGGGAGGGGGACCACCAGCTACTGTAGCCTAGTCCCCAGGGAAGAAGCCAAGTTTATAATAAGCAGGCACAAGGCCCTGGAGTGTGGCCAGTCCACAGCACCACTCCCCAGTTCATCTGATGTCACTTAGGATGTGGCAATACAGGCGGGGGCTCACAGCTAGTCCCCCCTAAGTGAAGAATGGGGCACTAGCAAGATTGAGGGCATCTAAAACATGATAAAGGTCCCAAGTAGTCACTCAGGGAAGCCCCTTAAACACCACCCCCACCCAACCTTCAGTACACACAACCAGCTCCACCAGCTGTCAATCTCACAATGATGGTGAAGCCAAGTCCAGGGTCACCTAGGAGCCTCCTTTCCCACCCTGCAGCTCATCACCTGAGCTTCCCTTGGTAGGTGGATCCATGGTCCTAGAATTGAGGAACTCGAAGCCCTGCTAGGATGCATGGGAAACCTCAGCAGTTCAAGGACAGGTCCCCAGATAAAGGTCTCAGTCAGGATCTGCCCTTTTCCAGAAGACAGGCAGTACACCCTCCCTTTCCAAGGAGCTGGGTGCTATGCTACACCCAATACCTGGGCTAGAAGTTTCAACATTCTTCTGTGGACAACAGCCCTCGTCGTAATGCAAAGCTGCTTGAGCCAATGTTATGCCACACATCCCTGGATGTGGCCACTTCCAATGGCTAGAGTGTGAGGAGTACACAAAAGCCCAGCCAGGTAATATTCAAGGCTAGCTGTGGAAGCTACTCTGGCTCCAGAGATTATGGCCTCATTTAAGCTTCTTTTCCAAAACTAACAGTTTGCGTCCACCCTGTTCCAGTTTGCTTTCAGGTGTGAGAGCTCACTTCACCAGTAAACCTAATGCCTTAAACAATTTCCATCTCCAAGTCTGCCTCCAGGGAACAGAAGTTGACTTCACATACCCAACTATTTCATTCTCAGATCACTGTAGAAAGTCAAACAACCCACTTGGCTCCTCCAGTATGGAAGTAGGCAGAAGCCCCCTGGGTTTGCTAGTACAGATTGGTGTTAGACTGGTTGTTATAAACTTAGTTGTGTAAAGTCCAAGGTCCACCTGGTCTTCCCAAGAGGACACGTGTGTCACCGTGTGACTTTTCACATTGCACAATTGGTGTCTTAAGCCTATGCCATGAACCTAGAACACATTACAGAATTCGTCCATTCACATTGTGTGTCAATCTAAAAACTTAAAGACAGAAATTTAAATATAGATCAAGGAGATACTTTGTAATGAGGTCAGCACAGAAGGTTTAAGGGAGAGGGCCCACTGGCTGGAGTACAGGAATGCCTTTTTTGTATGCTCTGGACCTCTCCACCAGGCTCAGCAAGACTGACAGTCTTACGTCCCAGTCTGACTTCAGCCCCATCCTGCCTTTCCCTTTTCATGGGTTTTAATCTGAATATTTTATACAAACTTAGTGTTGGCTTAAAGTGTCCTTTCCCAAGCGCTCAACTACCCCACCACAAACCACCCACGGAAGTAGTCTCAGCCTGGTTCAAAGGAGGGAACAGTCAGGCTTGCAAAAGCCTCTTCCGTAGCCTGCCTCAGTTCACCAGCAGTTTCAAGAGACAGTTTGCTGCCAGGAAACAACCTATGACAAGCACAATGCACTCCAGTTGCAGTACCTACTTTAAACCAACAACTGTTCTCTGATGCTTCTCCCTTATTACCCACAATGACCCCGGATTGTCAGTTTAGAAGGTATGTACTTCCCAAACGTAGGTCCAAGCAGACCTCGACAGTGTAGCTCCAGATACTTCCAGAGGACCCAACTACACTGCCAGGTCATGTTTGGCTCCTTTTTGCCGGAAGGTGAGCAGGAACTGCTGCTACACTGGGCCATTTCTTGGTGCCCCCAATGCCTGACGGGTCAGGAGTAGCTAGGCCATTACAGCAAACATTGCCTGATAAGGACAGGCCAGCAGGGGCTCAGACATTAGGTGGTTGTTTGGTCACCTTTGAAACAAGCAACTTTGACAAGTATTGGCCATGTGTGAGGGGCTCTGAGGACTGACATTAGGAAAACAGATAATCTTATGGTCCTTCCAGACCAACTGCAGCTGCAGTTTAGGATTTGAAAATCATAGCTGCCCATCAACTGACAACCATGCCAACCTGTCAGCCATTGCATCAGACTTGCTGTCCAGCTGTGGAGTGTGGTTACCCAAGGGCTCCAAGCTCTTTGCTGTTATTCTTGGGATGGCCCCAAGCCAAACTGAGTCGAGCCATTTCTACCTCATGTGGAATTCCTGAGTGAATCCTGCTCTAGTGCTCCCTACTGGACTGGCAGGACTGGCTGATTCACATTATGATCTGACAGCTTCCCTCTTCATTCTAGGTCTTTTGCATTTCTAGTTCTCTCAGCATCTACTTCCTGGACAACTCAACAGCAAAGCCACCATTAAGCATCAGTAGCAGTAAATGCAACATGGTGCAAGGAGGCGGAGAGAGATTTGGGACCGCCACCTCTGTAGCCCAGCTAGAAATTTGGATCTCCTGGTGAGAGGTAAGCACACTAGCACAAGGATGGGGAAGGCACACTGACAGAATGCAGCCTCACTTTCTTGTGCTGAGCACAGGTCCTGTGCACACCTGTCCATCCACTTCTGAGTCAGTAGGCTCCTTTTTCCAAGTTTGAGTCTCGGACAGTGAGTCTGGTTTCCCAAGGAGTAAGAGCAAGAGGCAGAAAGCCAACTTGTGTCTCCACACATCAGAGAAGCAGCTCAGAATTCTTTAAACAAGTAGGATAACTTTGCTATGTGTAGGTATTGTCACTAGGCCACACACATGAGCATGTGGTAATTAGCAGTCAAGCCCAACAACCCTGTGGGCCTGTCAGCCTCAGTCAGGATCTGAACAGAAGATCTCTGAAGATAATCCCAATGAAGAAACATGGGGAAGAGGAAGTGGAAAACCAAAGCATAAGTTTATGAAGAATCAACTAAGAATATTTCAGTCATTTAATACTTCAGTCATTTGCAGAGAACCCTTACCCCGATTTTACAACCAAAAAAAAAGTGGCCAGCGAAGTCTCTTGTCCTATGTAATAAACAACTGGTTTCAAAACAAGAGCCATACTACCACCTAGAGGCACATACGATCTACACTGCCAAGAAACCATGATCCCTCTGCCCAAGTCACCTATTTTTAATCCAGAAACAACAGGTGGAATCTCCCACTGATGACACCGAGCAGAACTCTCGTGCCCAGGAAGTTCTACTGGGTGGAGCTGGCCACTCTTCTGTAGTAATACAGGGGAATCTCAGCAAATAAGATGGCCCAAATAACTGTAGCCCCATGGGTTAAAGAGGATACCAAGCTGGGATTTGGGATATCCAGGTGACAGAGTGGCCTTTCTAGATGTCAGTAACGTTTGCTTATCCTTCTGCATCTCAGTATTCTCAAGCCTGAGATGCAAGAAAGCCAGCATGCAAGGCCCTTCTCTCTTGCACTGTGTTCATGGTGTGCAGGTAAAGAGGCAGCAGGAACAACTAAAGGGCTTCTCTCACCATTTCAAGGACAGCAGAATGGGGATGTCATCCCGAGCAGCCTCAATTACCAGCAGAAGCTAGTCTTTCAGGAACAGGTTCTAATGTATGAGTCACAAGGATTGAGGGAAACAGGTACCTTCACTTCAGTTCCAGCATCATGGCCAGTGTTTCCCAAGTAATGGAGAGTTCTTATGCTCTCAAATTGTGGCATATACCTTTGGCAATAGTGATCTCATCTCCACAAGTGCCCCTTGGGCAAGATATGCAGCAGCAAGCAGCTGCAGAGCAACCCAGGTCTCAAGTCCAGCAGCTTTGGGATGAGAAGTCTGCAAAAGTGTTTACTCCTGGGGCCAGGAATGCAATTCTAGGAAATGGTGCTGGGCTTCTGGGAGCACTATCCCACAGGTCATCCCACAGCCATCCACATGAAGCTGGAGAAAAAGGACTCTGCAGAGCTTGCACATAACAATGCTGACCTCAGGAAGACTGTGAGCTACTGGTCTCTTCTGATAGGGCAGTGATGTCCTGAGAAGGCTGAGCTAGAGCACACAGCACAAGACAAGCACCAAAGCAGCAAGAACAACTCCCAAGTGTCAGCCATTACCAAATCCGAAGTAATCTGCACTTCAGAAGACAGAGGTTCTGGCACAGTCCTTGCCTCAGACATTGTCTCCTCCTCAGCAGATATAACTAATACAAGAATATGAAGGACCCCACTGCTCAGCCTTTGTATGAAGGCGTCTCTAAGGCAGCTACTACAAAGTCATCTCCACGGACCAGGACAGCATCTCTGGACACGGCGCATGGCCTGCCAGGACAGCAGCCATATATCCTTTCACAGAAAGCCCCACCAGACCTTGATGGAAGGGCATCCCAACATCTGCCTGGCCTGCATACACTTAGGGCATAGTCACCTGAGGCTTCTCCATTGAAGATAGGAGATGTCAAGGGAGATGCAGCCCCAGCTGTTGCCCTGTCAAGAGCCCCAGGAGGCCTGTGTGCTGGAGCAAGTGTGCAACCCCCACCACCTTTGCTGAGAGCTGCCTGGGACTAGTGTTTTGAATGAGTCGCCGGTGGACATGGACCCACAGAATCTGAGGGGACGCAGAGGAGCAGCTGAATGGCATGGTGGACCTGCATTTTTGAAAAAAGCCCCAACTTTGACACAATTTTCATGATTTTGGGCTTTAGGATGTGGAATCATTTCTCAAAGTATCGTGGAGAGTTCTGTCGTTTCGAGCAGGTCCTGCTAGCACTGCCATACACAGCTCATCAGGCCACCCTACATAACTAGGAAACACCGCTCGCACAGCAGTGCCAGCCTTCTAGGTGAGCAACACTTCCTGAAAGGCAGAGTTGCCTAGGAGGTGCTTTTATGTAAAAGCATGCCCACCATGGTTTGTGTTCTTTCCACTTTACTTGACGATACTTAATGTAGTTACAAAATGTTATAATTTAAGCAATAGAGTTACCAAGTAAAAACTTGGTCTTTTATTCTTGTTCTCAGTCCTGAAGACTATAAACTCATTGTATAAATTATGTTGTAAGGAGTTTAAGTCTGTTGGATGTTTTTCAAGTTTACATTCTAACCAATGTCATGTGATACTAGTCTACAGAACAAAGCAGGCTTTGTACGTATTTCTACGGCAAAAAAATAGTTCATAAGCCAAGCTGATTGTGTTCATGTTTTCCGTGAAAATTACTGCAAACAAACTTGGTACCTGGGATCACGTGATTGTAACATGGGATGCTCGCCTAATACTGAGGACATTTGCCTGCTTAGCACGGTGCCCGGCCTGGTGGGTGGGGGTGGGGGTGGGGGTGGGGGTGGGGGTGGGGGTGGGGGTGGGGTGCGCAGAGCAGCCTCTATGCACTGAGCTCAGACTCCTGCCAGGCAGGAGATCCTGGGCTCTCCTGCTCATTCATGGCTGCCTCCCCAGGCAGGAATTGGCCACATTTCAGAAGCCGTTTGTTCAGGGGGATGGCATTAGTTCACACAGGATCCAGACGAATCTAATGAAAATGATAAAAGTAACAAGAACTCCTCCCCCAGTGTATTCCTCAAATCCGTCCAGGAGTTCCAAGAGCCATCAGCTTGTTTCCATTCTGGCCCTTGGCTGAGGGTCCTTAAGCACCACCTGGAGGCCATGAGGCATCACAACAGACAATGAAATCATAAGTTCTTAGGAACTTAGCATTCTGACATCACCCCACCCAACAAAGATCATGTGCCCTAGCAACAATGGAACTTTATTATTTAGAAGTCACCCCGTCTCCTAGGAAAGGATAAAGATATATCACCCATGCTCAAAGAAAATGAGCCAAACTTGAGTTTAGGAGATGGCAGCCACACACAGCAGGCTGTCTTGTAAGGGGCACAGCAGCAACCCCAGGACACTGAGGGCAGAGCCTCCAGGACCCATCACTGGAGATGACTGCCTGGGAAGACTCACTTCACCGTTAGAGAAGTGTGGCCTTCCCTGGTGGCTCTAGGTTCACAGTACACAGAATTACCTGCTTTGAGGCAACGCTTCTCTTACCAAGTAGTGACTTAAGAAACAAGATGTATGTAATACTAGTGCCTGGGAAGGAAAAACCACCAAGTATGGAAGAGATCAGTTATGACAGCAGACAGGCTCTTTCACAAAGTATACTGAAGGATTCCTGAGTCACCGCCTAGGATGGCTCCTCCAGCTGCAGTCCAAGGTAAAGTATTCCCATCAGATCCCTTTATCCCTAGGGTCCTCAAGGCCACCTCCAGGAACCCAAGGCTTCTGGTCCTTTTCCCAGGAAGCCAGGCTGGCTCCTTTGTCTACAAGCATGATCACAGCAGCCCCAGGAGCCATTTCTAGAACAGGACAAGTGCTGACTGCCAGTGATCAGACACTGAACCCCATTCTTCCTGTCATGGAGTTTGCTTCTTCCCTGGTCTCCCCCCCTGCATCGACTTTCATCCAATGCACCTGCTGCTGGCTCAGTCCTCCTGGGGCCACATGTAGCTCCTAAGGATTAAGACATATCAACTCCAAATTGGAAATGCTAAGAAACAGTTGTCCAGATCAGGCTCCCCTTGTCATGCAACAACAGGATATAGTGGTTTCTGTAGTTCAGTCCCCTTCCTTTAGGGATTAGAAATAAAAGATGGGAAATGAGGCAGAGCAGCATTCACTTTCCATTCCAAGGTGTCTTGACAAGCAGAGATGGTCTAGTTGGAAAGCCCATAAGCTCTTCAGTTGGGAGAAAGCCGACAGTTAATGTTTTCTGAGAATGGCTTTCATTGTATTTAAGCCACTAAAACGTACTCAGTAACAGCATAGTCAAGTAACAAGCGAGTTCAGGTGATGACTCCTATCTACTTCCACCTGGAACAGACGAGACATTTGTCTAATAGAAAACATCACAGCTTCTATAGTCTTCATTGCACATTTAAGTCAAAGGATTTTGTACAAGTTTAGTCTTTCCTCACAATTCACCATGCAAGTTCAGAAAAGCAGAACTGATTTGTCAAAGGATGTTAGGAAAACCCTGGTTGGCCCGGAAGTTGCTTTTGTAGTCCCACCCAGCCAACCATCCTTAAGAGGGGAATCACACAGCCCAGCCTCAGCACAATCAGCACTCCACTGCAGAATTCTAGGCATCAGGCTGGAGCCCAGCGGCGGGCACTGGAAGAAAGTTAGAGTCCTACGGGCCCCGCCCCCACCCCACCCATGACTGCTTCTCCCTCTGGGAGGGCGAGAGATTCAGTCCCTTCTTCCGTCTCCCTGCCAACAGATTCATCTCCCCTGGGCACTGCAGCATGAAGACTGTCAGCCCATTCTCTCCAGTCCAAAGGCTGCTTTTGAGGGATCATTCTACAGGAGCAGATTCCCATCAGAAGGGATTTCATCCTAGGGAATGCACTAAACACCAAATCCTTGGAGATGCTCTGGTCCTCCAGGCAGTACGTGCCCAGAAACTGATGTCCCCAGAAGTGATGAGGGCACCCTATAGTCCTAGGGAGGAAGGGGTAGATGAGCAGGCCATAGGAACCTTCCCTTTTCTGCATGGCCACTTATGGGCCCACTCTGCCTTCAGATGAGCACATGGAGCTTCTAATTCCCAGGGTGGCCCAGAGAAAGCAGACCTGTTTTTAGAAGGCTCCTAAGTTTAGGACACCCTGCCTCTATTAGCAGCTGCCCGCAATGACTATCAAGTTATCTTGGTCAGAAATACTTCAATGGCTTCCACAGCCCTTTCTGGGTCCTCTTCTCACCAGGGAAGATAAAGCTTGGGACCACTATCCAAAACCTCCCAGTTTCCCCCGAAACATTGCCACCCAGGGAGGTTAGGATGTCAAGGACAGGGTTTCATCTGCGAAGATTATGGAATATGCCCCTCCTTCCCGATAACTAGGCAAGGAAGGTACGCCTTCAGCAGCTAGTCCATCATGCCTCCCAAAAAGTGGGAGGAAAGCACTCAAGCCTAACTTCCGAAAGGTGGGATGAAAAACTCCTATTCTGTTGGTTCTGAACAGTCAGATCCCTCTGAGGATGTCTGGATGAGGGAGAAGCGGGGGGGGGGGAGTGGTCAGACCTCAGCAGCCCACTTTCATGTTCCAGGCCCCAGACCACCACGAGGAAGAGGGGAGAAAAGCTCTTGATGCTAAGTCCTCTTTCAACCCCAGCAGATGAAGGAACAAAGGAGATGGAGAAGGAGCACCACTCACTGAATCCTGCCAGTGAGGGACAGAACAATCCGACATTCCTCAGTCATTTAAGACACTAAAGCAGCTTGTTACGTACCACAAAATCCAAGTCTAAATCTAGAACAGCCTGTGGGACTGAAGCCTCCATCTCCAGTTCCTTAGTGAGCTTATTCTTAAGTGCATACAAAAGCCTCACTTTCCTCCAACTGCATGTGCAATGTGCTACTCAATTCATCTCAAAACCCTTCAGGCCATTGAAGGGTATTTTGTATATCCCCCCTACCTTCCAGTCACTCCTGTGGAGAACAGAGTAGCCAAGGGGTCATGAAGCAGCATCCTCTGCTCAGAAGCCTGCAGGGGGAAAGCTCACTGCTACACGATTGAGATCTCACCAGTGCTTCATGCTGAGCCACAGGTCAAGACAAAATGTGTTATGCGACATTGTTCATCTGTAGGAGAAAACCTGGATGTTTGTTCGTAGGAATGAGCTGTTCCTTAGGACAGACATGACAAGGCATACCAGCCTTCATTCTATCTCCACTAAATGGGATTTTCTTGCTCTTTGAAGAAAGCCCCCCTAGTTCTTAGAGATGACCAGTTGATAGCATTCTAGATACCTAAAGTCAAGCAGTTGTCAGGGTACCCCTTATGATACTTGATCAGGAGCCAGGATAGAACAGCTAGAGCATCCAGGCACTCTCGTGTTAATGTAAAGGCCCATTCAGTTTAAGAGAAATTATTTCCCTATTTCATCAAGGCACTTTCTGGAAGAATTTGTGTCCCACAAGGTCAACTTCTGAGTGTGAGTATGACAAAATGTCAAGTCCTGGATTTAAACAGACTGGAGACGTCCACTGTAGCAACTGCACTGGCATCTCCCACTGACCCGTAACTTCTGATGACTATAAAAACATGGGATATGCTTGGAAGAGGCCAAGTGTACAAAAGCTATCTGCTGAGCTCAGCAACTTTGGCTTGGATGTACTCTAAGCACAGGTGCATTCCTCTTTTGTTATGAGGTCATTTGGGCAACACCCACTCCAGTTCTGGTCTAACAGCAGTGGAAGTCCTCATGGAGACATGTGGGTCACCTAGAACTCAGACAGGACATGGGCCACTTAGTGACCACTAGAGAAGCTTTCTGCACAAATGAACGTCCCTCCTAACATCAAAGTCCTCTCAAAGCTTTTTGATTTGAGAAGACAGGATTTTTAGCAGCAAGACCAGGGTGAGGAACGTTTCCCAAGTCAGAGGGCAGACTCTGAAGATCCAGTACATCCCTTAGGGGGAGGTCTTAGTCATGGGTAGGGGAGAAGCCTTTCTCCATCTTAAGCCTGCCCTGCACATGAACTAGTGGTAAACCTCACATCCCCTGGAATAAGGTCAGATGTCTTCTACCAATCGGATTTTACCCAGAAGAAACTTTCATAAGACACGACTCAAAGGACATCAAAAAATGTACAGCTATGAAAGGTCCACCGAGAGGGATGTCCAGACATCCACCACATTCACCAGGTCCCATATCAGCTTTCACAAGGCTAATCCCATGGTGATTTTGTAGCACCATAACTCAGGACCATCATTATATAAAGGATGTGTTTTCGTTTGGTTTGGAATGAGATGAACTTGATAGTTCATGGAGAACTCCTTGAGCTAGCAGTGGTACCCTAAGTCAAGCATTCAGAAGTGAGCTCCACCTAGGGTTACTTAGCCTTATGTCACTTTCCCTAAAGCCTCACATAGGACGACCTTCTTTAAGCCTCAGAACCGTTTAGAAATACTAATTACAATTTGCAATACTCGAGTTAAAGTGGAGTCAACTAGAACGAAGAGATGGGAAAATCCAACGTCATATCGGGGTTTACCAAGAGGCTGACATGAAATGGCATTGTCTAGAGACCTCAAGGGAAAAACAGGAAGATACAAAGGGCAGTCCAGGCACTAGTGTCCTGCTTGACCTAGCAGATACTCTGAAACCCAGAGACTCATTACATACTTACACTGTCAGCAAAAGGTGGCACCTGGGACCCAGCCACCTGGTGGTGGGGCGTCACCTCCAAGTGCACTTCTACCATTATGACTGGCTCTGCAACTCAGAATGGCTGCATCCTGGACCCAGCTCAAGTGTCAGACATGAGAATCTTTGTCCAGGAAGAAATTCACATGGTGAGGTTGTGATGCCAATTCTTTGTTTTTAATCAAGAAATTTGTACAACTCTGTGAAGTACCATGTCATGAATAAAGACATTGAAGAACAAAGTAATTGTCTGCAAAATTGCACAAGCCCAGAATATTCATAGTAACCACCTGTGGCAATGTCAGTTTCCAGTCCTGGTTCATGATTCACTGAAAGTCCTTTCAGGGAAGGCTTGAGACTTACCCAGTCTGCAACCCTTATCTGCATTCCTGTAGGTAGGCACCTAGACACCATTCAACAATGGGCCTAGGCCTTCCTGGAAAAAGACACCTAACATAATTCATGCCCAGTGAAACCCAAGTAGTACAGAGAATTGAAGATTAAAAGATTTAGTGAAAGTTATAATTCCATTTAGAACATCCCATGATCATGAATGCCCTGTCACTGACCTGTGCATATTTCACTGGAACAATTTTACCATGAAGATGCCAACATTCATTCTGGTCATGGGACCTTTAGTAATCCCCATTACTCACAACATGGCTGCTTATTGAGCAGAGGCCAGCCGTGAGCTCTCTGCTCTGGTTCTCCAAAAGTCTGAGGTCCACCCCCGAGAAGCCTCTCACATGCAGCTCCCCTCACCCTAGATCAGCCAGTACCCAGAGTTAGGACCTCTTGTTCAGCCAAGGTCATTTCCCACTTGTGGGACTCTGCAGAACACTTGATCCCCAATAGCGAGCATCACATTTCTGAGCAAGAATCTTCAACTAGCTGCCCCCAACTCTACAATCCTCTTCCAGTTGAGGCTTTCCTGCATGAACAAGGATTTCAGGAACAGGAATTGGGCATCAGTAGTTTCTACCTTGTGCCGTACAAAGTGCACATGGTTGATGTATAATACCTGGAGGATTAAAGGAATGGCTGCTGACTGAGCAGTGTTAAAATCAAGAAAGTTTATGTGACTGCCCTGTCCAGAACAGATGCCAACTAAAATGCTCAGTTTCCTGAAGACGGACAGAAGTCATCCAAGGATGGCTGTTGGCAGCTCAGCAACCGAAGGAGCAAGCAACTCCTGCCTTTTGGGTGTGCAGTATCCACAGGGCAGGTTTTTGGTTTTTGTTCTGCATTTGCCCAGACAAGCTAGATGTGATCAGATGTCATCTTAGATGACAGGTCCCTGCTTGGTGATACGACATATTGAGCTACATCGTGTAGGATGTAACCCTTAAGATTCCCATATAAGAGGGAATAAATTCAGGCAGTTATTGGAAGCCCTAGAAGCTAAATTTAATGAAGAAAAAGTCAACCAAGGAAGCAGAAAGCCTGTTCTCTTGGAGAACTCCCTTAAGCATCTGATAAATCCCTATAAGCCCCTCACCGTTACTTTTTGGAATCAATGAAGACTTCCATTCCATCATCCAGCCACCTGCCATTATCCGTCCTTTAGAAGAATTGCTGCAAGATACCCTCCCACTATGCCTAACAACTAGCTCAGCCTTCCTGTACTGGGTGGCTATTTGCTCCCCCACAAACTGCTAACTTGCTATGGACAGAGATATTTTTGGTTTCCCCAGCTGGTGGAAGGGTACACATCAATAAGAATTCAGGAGTGCTGCTGAAAATCCTAGAAAGCAGGGTATAGCCCACACAAAGAAACAGGAAGCCCAAGAGGGTCTGTAGTCCTGAGACAGAAAAGTCAGAATAAGCTGGTAGTTTTAGGAAAGATCTGAACTTGCCACAGTGCAGTCTGTCCAAGAGCACAGGTAAGACCTTTTGGGTTTTGCAATATTCATGAACCAAAGGGGTGCACAGATGATCAAGCTCAACCCCCAACTGTTCAAGCTTACCTCCCAAAGCAGAGGGCACTATGACATCTTCCACTTGGCTCTTCGGTTTCCTCAAGAAGCCTACCTCTGCCATGCATCGTTGCCTTCAAGGGTGTGTGCGTCGATGCTGAAAATTGGCTTTCCCCTTATTTCTCTAGGGACAGAGAAGACTACTTTGCCTTCAAGAAATATGACTCGAGGGCCAACTGGCCCATCCACTGGATGCCAGTCCTGATGATTGGGTGCAGGACTCACACCTCAGGTCCCTGAGCTCTGCACCCCACCCAGGTGCTCCTTCTGTGCTGAGCCCTGTCCACT
This sequence comes from Pan troglodytes, assembly GCF_028858775.2. Taxonomy (NCBI): domain Eukaryota; kingdom Metazoa; phylum Chordata; class Mammalia; order Primates; family Hominidae; genus Pan; species Pan troglodytes. Next base: position 10,617,961 of record NC_072401.2, on the reverse strand, counting down.
CTGCATTAAGTTAGAAGCACATCTGCACTGATAAAGCCCTCCAAGGTGCTAATTCAAACAGCTTGAGTAGATCAGGGCATCCATGAAGTTACTCATATGCCCTAGCCTCCTCTAACTGGCAAGCTAATCCTCTTTCTTCATGCAGAGTAACTTCAAGAAAGCCCTACATCCTGACCGTTTGTGACAGGAGCCACCTCTGCTGCCTTCACATGGCTGGTGTCCTCAAGTTCTATAGGCGGGTCACCTTCCACAAACAACTGAGTGCACTGAGTGGAAGCTTCTTGGTCAGCGTGGACCAAGGTTACAGAACTGTTGCTGGGGGTGCAAATTAACCATCTGCATGAACTCAGTGCAAATATGTTCTCCATGTCTGGTGAGGCTCAGACTACTGCACCCAGATGAGCTGACAGATGCCTCCAGCTGCTTTATTTGTCTCCTTCCCATACACCCCCAGCGAAGTCAACCCTGCTCTCCTAACCACTACCAAAATGTACCAGAGCTATGCCAGCAGACACCGGAGACCCTGAGCACCCAACAAGACAGGTTGCTACTAAACTCCAAGTCCTGACAAGCCCCTGACCTTCCTGTAGAATTTCAGGCCCCAAGAAACCCCAGATTTAGAGGAGAAAGCCTGCTCAGGGCTTCTCAACTGTCTGCTCCTCTCAGCCCTGACTTGCCGACCTTTGTTTCCCCAGCCTTTTTTTCTTCTGTTCCGTTGTATTATCATCAGTTCAACTGCAGCTGCCCTCAGCAGCACTGAGAGCTGACAGTGTGAACCAGCAGCCCTACCAAGGGGAGCATATTGTGACCTTGGAGGAACAGCCACATAGAATCCACACCAGACCCTCCTGGCCTGGGAAGGGCAGCAAACAGCTTGATGATGCACATGGCAGTGGATATATTCCATGTCTCAGGTGAGACCCAACTCCAGAGAGCTGGGCTGAGGATGGGGCCTGTCACTGGCCCTGTGTAACAAAGGCCACATTCAATGAGTAAAAATGGTGACTGACACTTCCTGGTCTGCTATCACCTAGCACAGGAGCAGATGGACCACACACAGACAGCTGCTTTGAGTGGGCTCCTAAAAGCAACGCAAGTCTGAGTGTCTATGTTCTGCTTGGGACTATTAGACATCAGGGAGCATTCAGGAAGCAGCATGACCCAATGTGCAAGAGCATTCATCCTACCCAGGGGTCCCCAGGAGGCGCAAGGCCAGACTGGCAGGCCCCAGACTCTGTGGTCCACCTTTCCTGATACTCCATGCAGGAGACAAAAGGAAACCTTTGTTCTGAGTTTGAAAGAGCAAGTATGGCCGAGCCTGGCACATGGAGATATTGATTGAGGGGACATGGAAAAGGAGCCCCACCTTTTGAGAAGTCCCCACCCTGGCCATGCTCTCCTGAAGTCAGAATATACCAGAGCCTTCCAGGAAGGATGTATCCTGATCAAATAGTTCAAATTGTAGGACGTCTATGGCCAATGCCTGCAGGCTTGCCCATCTGCTTCTCACAGCCACTACAGCAGCCTACTCCTGGCCACAGCACAAAATGGAAATATTCATCCTGTAAGCAAGCTCTAGAACATTCTAGGTCAGCAAGTACAGAAAGCTCAGGCCTCAGGAGAGCAATGACCAAGACAGAAGCCATCTGTCTATACACGGGGAGTGCTTGATTAGAGTCCCACCTGGATCATACACTGATTCAACTACAGGCCATGGAAGCCTGCCATAGGGTAACCCCAGCCACAGACATCACCATCTTGAGGGGAGGAATCTAATCCATTCCCAGCACCAGTACTGCATGGGCCACGTATGAAGCAGGCAACCTTCATAAGCGTTCCCTGCCGAAGGAGAAAACATTATGCAGTTCGTCCTTCCCGATGGACTGTCCCACAGAGTTCCAGCTTGGCTGACCAGGCCCCACCACCAAGGCAGCCTCCTCGCAGGTCTCCTGTCCCTGGTGAAAGCCTAAGTTCTGCAAAAGTTATACTACCTCCCCTGATGGTGGACAAAAATCATCTCGAGCATCATTGGTTCAAGGAAGCCAGTTCAGGGCCAGCCCTTGTGTCACAGCCAGAGACTCAGGTCACAGCAGTAGCAACAAGGCACACTAGCATCTCAGCATCTTCACAAACTGGATATGAACCAATGTCCCACAGGAGAACATGGAGGCACAATTCCGACCCCTGAGCACCTGAGTCCACTCATGTACAGTGAGGACATGACCTTGAACTTCAAGTTTCATGCCAAGACTCAGGAATCCTCCTCACCATTTGAGTGAGAAGGGCCAAAGCGCTGCAAGTCACAGGTCCTAGGACCTGGACTGAGGGAACATTTCCAAGAAGGGAGAAAGTGAGCTTCTATGGGGTGTCTCCTTTCCAAGATATTCTCCCCCAGCCTTCTGAGATTATGGGGAGAATACAGGCATCCAGCACTCCAACCCATGAAGGTTCCACATTGCAGAACTCCAAGGCACCCTTCAAGGTGTTGAGAGCCACTGAACCAAGTTCCTCGTTCAGTGGAGATACTGCTGCACCACAGCACTACGGCAGTGTCTGGAGACATTTGTTATGAACGGGAAATGCTTCTAGCATCTAGGAAGATTAGCCCATAGGTGCTAAACATCTTATAGTACACAGAGCAGCCCCCCCACCCCCAACCCCAGTGAAGAATCATCCAGCCCAAAATGTCAATGCTAATGAGGTTGAGGAGTTCTGATCTAGCTGGCAGTTTTGACACTGAAAGACCAAAGAATCAGCTTTTGGAAGCTATATAGGAGTAGAGGCAATGCCTGCAGAATTTGATTCTCTGTGCTGGTGAACCACCCAGCAATGAAGAACTGCCACTCTGGTTGCTGAAGCTCGCTCTCAGATGAGGGGTGGGGCCCCCTCTGCTTCAGTTTTCCTGAGGGCCCCCACTCCCTGCAATGCACTGCCACCTGCAAGGGCCTGCAGATAGACATCGGAGGCAGGAGTGAGTTTGTTTCCCACTCCGATAGTGACATCATAGTGGCCAGTTAGGACATCTTGAAAGCTACAACATCCACTATTTTACTTAAGTTGTGAGACGGAATCTTTGTTCCCTCGCGAGTATGAGTTAGCCTAAGTCCCCTGGGTTTACCAGGACAGACGTGATTTGCAACTGACTATTCAGCTTATAAAAGTTGAATTCCAGGGACCACCCAGTCTTCCCCAGGCAATACCACCTCACTGCGGGCTTTTCTTTCTACGTTGTATGACTGGTGTTTTCACCTAGGAAGTCTAAAACTTGACAGTTCTTTAGCCAGAGTCATAAGTACTTTTCCTTAAAGCAAGAAGTCTGGGAAGGTCTATAATAAATTTGACAACAGAGGCCACATTGGATGGGACTGTTTTGAGGATAATGTCTGGATAAAAAAACGGGATGGCTAAGCCTCCCCCAGCTTTGTCCACTTTGCCAGATTCAGAACACCATGGGGGACTAGGGGGAGCTTTCTGTAGTCATGGCATGCTCTTTTTATCACCCTGAGATGGACGAGAACAAGTATGTTCAGATAACAGTGGCGGACGACACTCCACCACTCTCATCACTTGACAAAGGCCATTTACAATGTTTCCAGCCATTGAGCCAGTAAGACTGAGGCCTCCATCCCCATGCTTTGGGAAGCTCCATAATGAGGTGAAGACCTTCACACCAATACACGTTCATCATCCACTGAGGAATTAGTCTCGTTTAGACAAGAGTTGAAGACTATAGAGTCAGGCACAGCCTCACGCAGCAGTAAGCAATTTTGCTCACTGAACCTATGCCTGCAGCCTTTTCACTCCCAGGTTCTACCTTTTCCCTCCTGCTGGCTTGACAGTGAAGTCACTCCAGCTGTAAAGAGACTTGCAGAGGATCTACTCCGGGAAGAGGATTCTCATGACATAAGATGGATAACGGCATGTTCATAAGGCCCCAGGCCCAGTGGGAGTCCAGCCATCATTGTAGACCCTCCCCCCTTTGATTGCTGCTGGGATCTTCCATGCCTGGACAATGGTTAAGGAAAAGTGAGTGGATCATTCCTGCCTTTACATCTAGCCATATCCTGGGCCAGGACCCCAGTCCTAAATATGTGAACGGGCTTTCTAATGTCTGATGCTCCAAGGGCTCATGTTTTAAATTATCCTGGAGAGTTCCCTCAAAGTACAACTTCTATTCTGCCCCAAATGAGTAGAAGCCAGGAAAGCTTTCCAGCACAGAAATCCTTACTTTGGCAGCTGGTTCAAGTTGACTAATTGATAACAGACCTCATGTCTGATCTTTACTTGGCCAGTAAAAGTCCACCTGCCTTTGACCAGAGAATTTGAGACAAGATCTTGCTCTATCACCTGGACTAGAGTCCAGTGCCAGTGGTGCAGTCTCGGCTCACTGCAACCTCTGCCTCCTGGGTTCAAGAGATCCTCCTGCCTCAGCCTTCTGGGTAGGATTAGAGGCATGCACCACCACACTTGGCTAGTTTTCGTCAAAACCTCTACCCATTGCTCAGGCTGGTCTCAGACTTCTGAGCTCAAGTGATCCACCCCCTTTGGCCTCCCAAAGCACTGGGATCACAAGTGTGAGCCACTGTGCCCCACACCAGGGTCTTGTAATTTTTTAAATCAAGACCCATGCCAGATAGCAATAGACTATTTCAATGCTCCAAAGAGGGCTAGTATCCATTTGCTTTTTAAATAAGATGGAAAGGCCATCAGTACATATTAATAAGAAGACTAGCAATGTAGTCTTTGTCCTCAGGTTAACCCTTCTCATCTCTACCCCCATCCAATCCACAGGAATCTGGATTGGCATTTCACGGGAGATCTTGCAGGGCTATTATTGCCATAAGTCACACTTCGCAATTAGGAAGTAACAAGTGTTCACGGGGTAAACACTCCTATGCAAGAATGAGGGAGAAGCCTGCAGAAACCCCAGGGCCTACAATATTAGTGACATTTTCAGGCGTTTGATTCCCACACCAACTTCTGTTGTACCTACAACCCCTCTCAAAGCTCATAACTCTAACCTCCTTGGGAGTTCTTAAACAAGTTAGAAAAGTTAGAGCCGGGGTTTATAGATGGATTTGGCTCATTTTGAGAGCTAAATATAAACCACTCCAACACTATGCAGAGGGCACCGTAAGAAACGGACCAAGTCTTCCCATTGAGGATTTAAATTCACCTGATTGTCTCTTATAAGAAGTTTAAGGAAAGATACTGAATCATATGCATTAAACAGACTGGCTGTCCAGGCCCTAGGAGATTAGAAGATGACTCAAGATCTGGAGAAGAGGCATAAAGAGGAACCCATGGGAATGGGCAGGAAACCTATGTAGGCCAAGTCATAGGTCAGAGCCTGGCATGAAGCTCCCACAGGATGCATTTAGTCAGGTGCATGGGATGACTTATAGCCAGGTGTAACTCAGCCACCCAAGTGCTCCTAGGATAAGCCCATTGACAGCCATCCACTCCATAGTCCTGACCTGTAACAGACTTCAATTAAGACCTCCATAAAGCCACCATCCCTTAGACAAATCCACCACCCAATCCCTATTCAAGACACAACATGCTGCTCAGTAGGGAGTAGTCTGCCAGCCTTTGTCAGTCCCTCCAAGGGCAGCCCACAGCCATGAACTAGCCAAACCAGCAGTCCTACCCATCTGTGACCTGGAACCACCTTAATGAGATGCTGCCTCTGGAGCTCCCCGACAGGCTCAGTCAAGCTTTACATCCTAGTCTGACCTCTGCCCCATCCTGCTTCCTTCCCCTTTTCACAGGTTTTAAATCTGTTACACGTTTTAGACAAACTCTTCCAGTCTTGACTCAGCACCTCCAAGAGCTCAACTGCACCATCTCCATGAACTGTTCCACAGCCGACCCAACCTGGCTCAAGGGGGAAAGGGGTCTGGCTTGTGATGGCCTCTTCCATAGCCTACCCTTGGTTCACCAGCAGTTTCGAGGCAGTTTGCTAACAAGAAACCCAGTCTGGAACTAGCATATTTGAGTTGCAGTATTTATTTTGGGCAGATGTCCTATACTATTTATCTAGTAGCAAGAGTATAGGTCTGGATCCAAGGAGAAGTTTCTCCCTCACAACCCACAATGACTCAGGAGGGAAACATTCATGGTCCATCCCTGCAAGATTAGTTCTGGCAGGCTAAGACACTGCAGTCCTAGACACTTCCACCAGGGAACAAAAGCAGTGCCACCAGATTATTCTGAGCTCCTTTGCCTGGAGATCAGGGGTTGCTGATACATGGAGGAAAGCATATGGGATGTGGGTGAGTCACTAGGGCACTTTTTGGAGCTTCCCAGTGGCTAGGCCTCACAATGGCCATAACCTGACAAGACCAGGATCTCAGACCACTTAGGAACAAAAGACTTTGGTCACCTAAACAAGCAACCTAAACCAGTCAAGTGTTGGCCAGCTGTGATTTAGTTGGCAGAAGATACAGTGACTATCAACTACATCTTAGAATGACAGTCCTTACAGACCCGATTTGAGACCATAGCTGCCCATCACTTGCAGATCTGGCAACATGTCACACACCACCTTCACAGAACTGTCTGGCTGTGAGCATGCTTACCTAAGGGCTCTAGCTGCTAGCTCATGTTCCTTTTGGGGCGGCCCCAAGCCAACATTGAGCTGAGCCATTTCCACCTAACGTGGGATTCAAATTGAAGATTATCTTGCTCCAAAGCTCCCTGCTGGCCTGGCAAAATTGTCAGGTTCAATTATGATGGGACAGCTTCCCTTTGCTTAAATCCTAGATCTTTTGTATTCCTAATTTAGTGCATACACTTCCAGACAATGCAACCACACAACCACCATGAGCCATGAGTGTCAGTGGATGTAACGTGGTCCAAGCTGGGAAGTCAGATTCAGCACTGCCTCCTCCCCTACCAACCTGGAAGAACTTTGGCTCTTGGCGAGAAGCAGCTGCTAGCACAAAGATGGGGACCACACTGACAAGGCAGCCTCACACCTTCTGACGCTGCACATGGGTCCCCTGCATGCCTGTCCCTCCGTGAGTATCAGTAGGCTCCCTTTTCAAAGTTTGGACGTCACAGTGAGTTAAGTTCGAGAGGCAGAATCAACACCAAGACAGACTGTCCTGGGGAGCTGTGAGGATATGCTGTCACATTCCAGCGGTTGACTCCTTTACTGAGACTCATCTGTGTGAAATGAGTCGGTGAGGAAGATCAATCAGCCTCAACCAATACAATCTGTACAACCTAAGATGATCTGGCCTATTCTGCCCAAGCAGTTCAGTCATGAACCACTTGAAGTGGAACCACCAACTCAAAGTCAAGATTCTTCACGTGCTCAGGAGAGAGGACGACGGAGCATCTGCAGCTCAAAGCCCTGAGCTGAAAGCTGATTGCCAGGAACTGGTTCAAAGACTGGGTATGAGCATGGAGATGATCCTGATGTGAAGGGGATGTGCCTACTAAACCCAGAGCCTGGGAAACTGCCAGAAGGTGAAAAGCAATCAGCGTTAAAAGACATGCTGAAATGATGCAGGCTGCTATGATGGGAATTTGTTCATTAAAAGTTCAGTTTACAGCCTTCCGGGAGGGGGGAAAAAAGTCTCCAGGAGGAGCTGCCCTGTAGAATTTGCTAATGAGTGGGATAATTTATGGTACGCATAGATATTGTCACTTTTCCACAGCATTAACCATTGTGGTGGTTAACACTGAAGTGTCAACTTGAAGGATGCAAACTATTGTTCCTGAGTATATCTGTGAGGGTGTTGCCAAAGATAAAAATTTGAGTCAGTGGGCTGCGAAAACCAGACCCAACCCTTCATCTGTTGGGCACAATCTAAATCAGCTGCCAGCAAATATAAAGCAGGCAGAAAAAAACGGTGAGACTGACCTAGACCCCCAGCCTACATCTTTGTCCCATGCTGGATGCTTCCTAACCTCTCAAACATCGGACTAAGTTCTTCAGTTGAGACTTGGACTGGCTCTGCTCCTCAAGCTTGCAAACAGCCTATTGGGGATCTTATGGTTGTATAAGTTAATAAACTCCCCTTTATATGTGTGTATCCATCCTATTCTGTTCCTCTAGGAAACCCTGACTAGTATAGCCACCATTATGCGAGTGGTCACTGACACTTTGGATTTTCAGTTAAGGGAGAGAAAACTAGTAAGTTTAGATAGAACGGCAAGTGGCCAGAGGCATTCCCAAACATTCTGCAGAGACTATCCGGATCCTTTCTTGTTACCCCCTAGACTTGGGTCAACTGCTCACTTGTCCTCACACCTGAGGATACTTTTATGGTGCCCTCAGGCAGTCAGTGAGATATCAGCCTACAGCTGTCTGCCAAATTCTTGGCAAGGATTCCCAACACCTTGCCCCTCAGGCTTCTAAGGAGGTCTCACCCATGGAATCTTGATTGAATTTCCAAGGCAAACTTCCCATGCTTGGATCTGATGTAAAGATAGTCTTCCAAGCAAAACCAGCTGCCTGGCAAGTTGAACTCAAGTCGTCAGAGATTTAGACCAACAGTAGGGGAACTCTGGATAGAAAGACCCAGATCCTTGCAAGAGCCTGGGAAGTGAAACCTAGGTGTGGGCCACTGTGCAGCATGCTTAATCTTTTATGTCTGAGAGGTGTCAGTAACTATTTACACTTGATTCAGATCACTACTGGAAGCCAGTGGTGTGGACAGTCAGTCGAAGTCGAGATTTTGTGATCTAGCCCTATAGACACTAAAAGATTCATAACCAAGTTCAAGTGTAGCAACTACCTTATGTATGGCCACACAAACTCGAATATGATCACTTGGAGTCACCACCCCTTTACTGCATGTTTACTTCTGCCTTTGCCAAGTGAGATTTTACACTCCTGGCTCCTATGTTTCTGAATTAACATGTTGAATAAAAATGTGAAACACCTGTGCCGGAGATCACTTAATATTGAGATATGCATGCAACAAGACAAGGAAACGCATTTCTACTCAGCAGAGCCCCTAACCCAGGAAGCAGAGACACCCGAGTGTGGAGCTCTGGCTCACGTGGGCCAAGGTGCCAGTCTCTCCTGCTCAGTGATGTCACTCCCAAGTGGAAGTCACTGCCTGTGTCTCAGGATACAGGCCCCTCTTCTAAAGGACAATTAGACTCCCCAGTGCCATCCTCAACATCCATCCTTGAGTCCCCAGAGCGCTAGGGGCTTTCTTTCCATCCTGGACACTGGCTGAGGGGAGTCCTTTGGCGCCCCCACCTGGTGGCCACGAGGCAGCACATCAGACAAGGAAATCTGCTTGGGAGCTTGACAGTCTGAAAACCCCCACCCCTCCCCCAGGGAGGTCCTATGCCCGTGACAAAGATATGAATCTTTGCAAGTCAACCCTTCTGGGAAAGGGGGCACAGACAACCTGTTAAAAAGTGAGCCAAGCTTGAATTTCGAATAAGGGATGGCAGGGCCACACAATCAGCATGGGTAGCAGGCTGTGGCTCAGAAGGGGCACAGTGACAGACACGGGTCACAGAGGGCAGAGCCTCCAGGACAGATCACCAGGGGCTCAGCCTGGAAAACTCCCTTTTACCATCAAGAGGTCAGGAGAGGAGTTATTGCCTCTGTGGCTATCTCTAGGTTCACTATGCACAGAATTGCCTGTTTCCTGATGTAATAGCTCTTAGTAAATGGTGGTTCAAGGAAAAAGTTATGTACGGTTATGCTAGTGGGGGAAGGAATAACAAAAAGGTCAGTTGTGAGAGACAGGCATTGATTGAAGTATACTGAAGAACCCGACCAGAGTCACTTCCTGGGACAGCTCCCCCTATCCCCAGTCCATGGTCCAGCATTCCCATTAGATCCCTTTATCCTGGTGTCCCAGAGCCCACCCTCCAGACACCCAGGACTTCTATCCACATTTCCTTGGAAGCTGGGTGGCTCATTCACCTCCAAGTACAATCAGACTCCTGAGCTATTTCAGGAGCAGCACAATTGCTAACTACCAGTAACTGAACACTGAGCAAGTTTGAACCCGTTCTTCCATCTTTCCGCGTTTGTTTCTCCTGGTTTCCCCCATCGATACTCATCCAGCACACCCTGCTGCTGGGTCTTCCTGGAGTCTCAAGCCAAAAGAATTTCCAAACTTGAGTCAGCAATGTGATATGTAGACCAAATTAAGGACTCGCTTTTAAGCAGCTCAGTGCATATGTCTAAGTGTTTCTAAGAGAACCTTTAGAATTCATCATGAAGCAGATGTCAATGCTTAGACATCTTCCTTAGGTTACAAATTAAAATGGATATGTGGAGACAGGTATTCACACTTTCCCTTCCAAGGTGTATGAGCAAGTAAAAATGGGCCAGTTTGAAAGCCTATACCACTTTCAGAATTATGACAGCTCAATGTACAAGAATGGCTTCATCTTTACGGCACTAAGACAGTCAAGCAGATGAAAGGAACAAGCAGCCAGGAGACAGTTGTCAAACCCACTGCCATTGGGCTTAGATGAGAAATTTCAGTCTGATAAAGCCATGCTTGAGTTCATGCTTCACAGGTTTTCTTCAGTCACAATTCATGCTATTGCAAGTTCAGAAAAGCAGGCCTGATGTATCAGATGATCCTGATAAAGAAAATCCTGGTTTGCTTGCAAGTTGCTTTCATAGCCCTGCCCAGCCAACCCATCCCTACAAGCAGAACCAGAGCCCAGCCCCCAGCAACTGGCCCTTGACTGCACAATTCTGGAGCTGAGGCTGGAGACGCGCAGGGAGGCTGGAGGGAAGTTACCATTTGTGGGGCCCAAATGCCCCCCCTTCGGCAAGGGCAAGAGGCCGAATCCTCTTCACATTCCCTGCCAACAGTCTATCTCCATGGGACATCCTAGCACAAGGACTGGCAGCCCCTTCCCTGCAGTCCAAGACAGTCTTGTGAGTTCTATAGGAGCAGATTTCAATTCAGAAGCGCTCTGCAAGTCTTCAAGCCTCCCAGAAGAGTGCTACATACCAACTCTTTGGAGATACTCTGGTCTACAAGAGGGGTACATGCCCAGGAGCGATAAGGGCACCCCATAGTCAGTCCTAGGGTGAAGTCAACAGGGCCATAGGAACCTTCCCCCTCTTCCACATGGCCGATCCTTGTGGGCCCACTGTGCACCTTCAGATAAGCACATGGAGCTTCTTACCCAGGGGTGGCCACCAAGAGAGGGGGGCCTGTTTCTAAGAAGCTCCCATGTTTAGGACATCCTGCCTCTAGTAGCAGCTGCCTGTCAGGCTGAAAGTGACCACCCAAGATGCTCCTGGGACCCCCGGAGTGTCTAGGGGAGTTAGGGTGTCGAGAGGCCTCCACCCACATATTTTAGAGACACCCTCCTGTAAGAAAGATAAGCCTGTGACACCACTGGTCACTAATAACAACACCTAAGACCACTCAAAAGTTGAGGAGTGGGATGAAAACAGACTCCCCCACCCCCAGGATTGACGACGAGGCCGAGAAAGATCCAAGAATCACAAGGACAAGCATCAGAGAACCACTCCAGGCTTAGGAACAGCTAAGTAAACTGCACACTGCCCAGAAACTCCAAGTCTAGTGAAGCCAGGTGCCACCTGTTCAGTGCAGAAAAGAGGGTCATAAGTAATGAGACACACTGAGTAGACTCAGCCTGTTCTGTTTGCCAATGGATAATCATCCACGTCAAAATCTGAAGTCACCAAGTAAGGACATCTGAGAATTCACGGCCAAGTTGGGACCTGATTCTCAAGTCTGATCCTTGAGGTATCAGATCTGAGGACTGATGGATCCTTTAAGGTATTTTGTTACCAACGATTGAGTCTTACCATGAAGTCAGAACACACCTGAACAATGCAGGTGGAGGCTTGTGAAGCAGATAACCTCACCTTCCCTTCTAATTTCAATCATGTAACCGCCACATGGAGTGCAGATGTGATAGGGGATTTTACTCAGCAGCCTCAGGAATAAGTCTTCCAGCTATAACCACCTCCAGAAGCAGTACCTCAAAAACCTAAGAATTACCATATGATCCAGCAGTTCCACTTTTACCCAAGATAATTGCAAACAGGGATTGAAGCAAACACCTTCACATGCCCAATGTTCACTGCAACACTATTCATGACAGCCAGAACACGGAAGCCAACCCAACGTCAATACCAGGAAGAAACTGACATCTCCATGCAAAGGATTGTTAATCAAAAGCTGTGATATGCAACAACGTGGATGGAAACTGATGAAAACCAGAGAGATGATTATAATCTTATGTAATATGTAGAGTAGGCAGATTTATGGAGCTAGTAGATTGGAGGTGAGTGGGGGTGAAGGGAGAAGGAAATTACTACTGCTTAGTGGTTGCAGTTTTTGGTGGGGTGAAGAACTAGTTCAAGTGATAGGTGCACAACATTGTAAATGCGATTAACACCACCGATTGTAAAATTCAACACGGTTGAAATAGAAATGTTTTGTTCAGGTTCATTTGAGTATAATACTTTGGAAAACGCATCTCACCTACTTGGTGATGACGCGGCTGAAGAGGAAACCCACCCGGATGTGATCAGCAGGAAATTTTCCAGACGAGGGTTACTGTCTCATATTTGTAGAGCTTAGAATTCATCCCCCTCTTGACAAGAAAAAGGTTGAACCAACCCGTAAGTAAACCACTCTCAAGAGCCAAAGATGAACAGGGCAAGCTACTGCCCGGGAAGTACAGAGCCAGACAAGAGGACCCTGTCACAGCCAGCAGGGAGAAGTACCTGCAGGAACAGCTTTGACTATCTGAAAATGAGTATAGGCTCAACGTAGTCAAAATGAGTTCAGGCTCCAGGGACGGAAATGACTTGGGCTACTTCCAAGAGCCCCACACTTAGTCTCAACTAAGGATGGAAGAATCTCATGCCTCTGGCAGGGCAAAGTATTTTGAAATATACCCAGGACTCTCCCTAACAAGGATTGTGGGCTACTTTACCCAGGCCCAACCAACCTGGAAATGGGAACATAAGCTCTCGCTCTCTTGACCCGTCCTGCCTCATCTGGGAAGTATTTGAGGTAATGCTAACCAGGAATTTTCCAAGATTAGTGACAGACGCCAAACCAGATCCAGGAAGCTCAGGTGCAGGTAACATGAGCAAGACATCTACACCTACAACATAACTGCAAAGAAACATAAGAGCAAAACCTGACATATGACAGGACCTAGCCCAGGACAAAGCAGCTGTGGAGCCTACATTCCCCAGGGCCCAGCAGGGACTCCCCATGGGCTGCTGTATACCCTTCGAGGCCACACAACCAGAGGCAAGAAGTACTCAGATACCAGGAGGACCAAGACATCCAGAAGGCTCCTTCTGGAGACAGGTCGGCATAGTAGTTCCAAGAGCCACCTCCCCACACCTTAGGCCTGCATGTTCTTGACCCATTCCATTATTCTCGGGCATCATTTGTCTACCTCCAAAGGTAGTGAATGGCAACAGCATCCACAAAGGACACCCCAACATCTTGAAACCTTAGGGAGGGGCCGCCTCAAAATCCTGGCATGCCAGTCCCCAAAGCACGTGCCCTTTATGTTCACGGTGAGGTGGGATGTGGTCTGTTGGGAATTCGTCTGGCAGGACCCGAGTACATTCCACAGAACACCCAACTGCTGAGGATAAGAACACCCCTGAGACAGGAAGCAGGCACACAGGATGACGGCCTCTGGTGGGTCCATCAGACCAGAGACTAACAACCTCTCCAACCCTAAGGCTGCATAGGAACTCTTGGCCATGGATACCTCAGGTCAGGCTCCACTGAGATTTGCAAGGGAAGAAAGGGTTGAAGAAAACCTCACTTCCTTTCGGTCACTGCTGCAGTAGTATCTCGAGTGAGGACAGCAAACAAGGCCAAGGTTAATCCTATCTGATGACAGGGTATTCAACAGACTACAGTAACCCCATTGGTACAAAGACCACACTGACAGGTGTGCCTTCCTCTATTCTCTTTGGCAACATCCCGGGACAACCCTCAAATAAGAGCCCCATCTACTAGCTCAGGGACATCTGTGGACAGCTTCAGGCCTCCAGTGGCCATACAGTAAGGAAAGCCCATGAATAACCACCATCTTCACCCATATACCAATTCTGTTGCCATAGAGAATTAAGTATCTCCATGGACGTAGCTTGAATACCAGTCTGATGTTAAGAGGTCAGGCGAAAAGCATGGAGTTAAAGCCGAGCCCAGTGAAGACTAGTGGCTGGAGCTGGCATGAATGAAGTATCTTCAGGAATCTACATGGGATTATGAAGTCAGTGCAAAGCCACTATGATGAAACCATTTAAGTAGTATAGATACCCTATGGAAGAGATCAAATTCCTGTCTTAAGATCAGTTCAGCCAGAAGACAGACAACTGGTGAGTTTATAGGCACCTCAGGATCAAGGACATTAAGAAGTCTGGAGCTTGGGTATCGAACTTGTGAGTCATTTGCCCCCTCTTCTGAGGGCCAAATCTGTGACCCACCCCTCCCCTCCCCTCCTCACTTCCATCACCTTTTCCTGGTGGTCTTGAGATGGACTGCATAACTGAGAGGATGGACTGCATAACTGAGAGGAGGATCAGCAGGGGTCTGGAATCCAGGAACATCCCAGACACAGACAGGTGGTCACCCAGGAGCTGATAACCTCATCCCACTCAAGGTAGATAAGTCAGCTCTTGAAGGCCCTCCATTGAGGACTCTGTCCACCATGAAAGATAACCAGAGGAACACAGCCCCTCCCCATGGGTCCCTGGTCATTTGAATCGTCACCCTGGTATACTTGGAATCCTGGGATCTAGTAGTATGTTGTATTATTCGGCTGTACTTCATAGGAGACTGAACCCTAACCCTCAACACCTCCAGAAATAGTCGTGGGATGTTTTTAGATTCTAAACACCGAGACAAAAACAAGTCATCAGCAATACACTCTCCCAGCCTTGAGCTCCCAGTCAAGCAGCAACTACATTTAACAAGGTACAACTCTGACATTCACCAGGTGAGAAAAACCAGAAAGCTGGAATCAAGGTCACTCACATGGCAATCCTTGCATAATAGGGGATAGGGTGCAAGTTCCAGGAAAGACCTGCTTTGATGGCATTCCTGCTGCATCCTGTGTTTAAAGCCCCTCTCCCCTCATCACCCAGGACCACCTTGAGAATGCTTCTCCTAGCCTGCAGCACAGCCTAGAAAGTTGGCTGGAGATAAAGCCAACTCTCCCCGGAAGCCTGAAAATTTTGATCCAAGTTAAGGACCACAGGAACAGACCAGGAAGCAGCATTGGAAGTAACGTAATATAGCAGACTTCAAGGCTGCTGGGATTGTTGGAAACTTGACAGGCACCAAGTCTCCTCAGTTCTGACTGTGCTCAGGGCATAATGGAGATTGTCATGTTTCCCGTGATGACAGGCTTGGGCTCCTGCCAAGGTTCCTCTCCCGAGCTAGGCAAGTGACCTCCTGGTGTTTCTACCTAGCCTGTCTGCCTTAGGAAAAATCTCACCTGAATCTGCCTAGAAGGGGGTCTTTCTCAGCATCATGAGCTGGCTTCATATCCTTCATGGGAAGGGGCCATCCAAGCCCTACACCACGAGCTGTCAGTTTTAGGGACTTAGGCATCTGCATGCCCAGAGCAAGATTTCTGGATTAGGGCATCCCCTGGCTCAGCAGACACCTTAATCATGCTGCAGCTGCCCCACCCCCACCCCCACCCCCACCCCCCCCCCCCTCAGGCTCCAAGGCATCTCACTTTAAATGCAGACAAGCACAAGTGGGAAAAATTCCACATCAATTGGGATGCTACCCCCAAGACCTGCCATGATGCCCCCAAGCACTCCCAACCCCAGACAGCTGACCAGCACCACCCATAGAAAGATACCCTTCTTGGTTACCAAGCCACAACGTCATCGGTCATGGGCTGTCACTCCAAGACATCAGGCAGTACACGAAAAGATAACAGAGCTTATCACTTATCCCTTTCCCAAGCAGGTTCAGGAAGCCCTCAAGGTCTACAAGCCCGCCCCCATGCTACATTCAGCCATCAGGGTTCCACAGGAAGTGAGCAAAAACCCCCGCTTAGCTTGAGAACTCCAGCCTATGTGTTTCACAAATGGGGGCAGCAAGGCTACCAACCAGGCCTGAGCACCCCACAGGACAGTCATCCTCCCACAATGGGCTGAGTGCCGGACTCGTCCTGGTATGATATTCCCAGTTATGTACTGCCAGTGAGATCAGGGTCACATAGGACATCTTAGTAAGTCTTGTCCCCCCATGTTCCACCACGTTACCAGGATGGCTTGGTTCTACGTAACACGTTCACTAGCATATCATTCCATGGGGAAATATATCCCATTACACCCCAGAACTGAGCAGACCTAGCACCCGTTTTTCAAGTTTAGTAACTCACAAAAGTGAACTCCCTTTCAGGAACACAGATCCTGCCCCTTGGTGGTACCCCCCACCACTGCATCCGTTTGCTAGCAGCTGCCCTGCCTAGAGAGCCCCCGTGTCCACCTGCCTCAGGCCCTCATTGCCAATCACAGTAGGCCAGAAGTCCAGGTTTTCCAGCCATTATGTTCAATTCCAGAACACGTTTCCATGTGAGGCCTGGTAAGGGCACAGCTTGGCATCAGCTCAGTCTCAGTCACCAACTCACATGAGGGTAGGCAGGCTCAGCACAGAGCCTACCCAAACACTAAGACTCCAGAGGGCATGGATGTGGGTGCAGGCATTTCCTAAGTGAAATGGGAAGACAGCAGCTTGCCCCCTCTTGCCCAGGTGCCCCAGCTCTCCCAGGACAAGACTCCAGTTGAGCTCGTCCCATCACAGTGCAAATTCTAACCTTGTTAGAGGTGTTGGTGGTCCTGGCCACTTCTGTACTGAACTGACTGCTCCCCACTACTGGCTCTGCCTAGCTGTGTCATCAGGGCCCTAAGTCCTGTCTAGGGCTCTCCTTCCACCCAAGTTCTTCAAGAAAGATGACAGTTCAGAGGCTGAACATTTCACTCAAGCCTTTCAAGCTGGTGGGATCCAGATGCCTGCAGCTGGACGCATTTGTGTTTCTGGATCTCTTGCCTTCCCACCACTTCTTTGGACTTGCAAACATCGGGTCACATTTGGAACAAGGATACTGGCAGACAAACCATATATCCTGAGTAAGAAGGAAAGCTGGGGCAGGTCCCTGCTCTTCCAGGCCACCTTGTGTCCATCCCCACACCTCTCCCAGACCATCTCCTTCCAGCACAGCCTTTTTAACTGACATTTGACATAGTCTTGCAAAGCCCTGGCAAAGAATTGGACCTTAAAGCAGAGCAATGCAGCTCTGCCTTAGTCTTACCAGCACAACCACTGTCCCCTTACTCACAGACCTGACCACTAAGTCCCAAAGCTGCCCACATCCAACTCCCAGAGTCCCAGCTTTGTTCCTGCCTTCTGTACAACGTGCTGCAGAGCGAGTGTGGCACCCTGAATGTGATGATTCTTAGCCCATCTAAGAGGCCGTGAAGGATGAAGATTGCCTCCCAATGGGGCATAGCTTTCAGAGGCAATCGATCTAGTGGGAACTTCACTGCCATCGTGCAGGCAGAACTAAATCTGATCCAACTTACAGCAAACAAGAGGCGAACACGTTAAACCCCAGCAGGATCTACTGAGTCCAAACTGAAAGGTAGAGGGCATCCCACGTGTCTTGCCTTCTATGTTGCCCTCCAGTGAGGGTTCTGGTGAGGGCTCACACTCACGTTTACCACGTGTTGCATGGGGAGGGTTTTTTGGGTGGGAGACTCAGGTTTTCCCTCAGAACAGGAGAGCAGACAGCTTTTCCATAAGGATCTGCACACTGGATAACCATCTCTGAAGGGATGGCATCATTCCAGATGGTCCTGCAATCCTGGCCTTTGGAGTTTGTCCCAAGGCAGCCCCATCCCACATTCTCCCATGTTCCTTTTTTCTCCGTCTGCAGCCCCATCCCACATTCTCCCATGTTCTTTTTTTCTCCGTCTGC